>NC_044326.1:94890093-95191044 GCF_007399415.2 Gopherus evgoodei | reverse complement strand
TGAAGTTAAGAATGGCATGAAGTATCTCATGATGAATGGATGGTAGAAATTTGACTGTACAAGGCAACAGTGACTTGGTATAAACTCAATTGGCTAGTAGGACTGGTTGCAGGGAAGCAGATTGTACAGGAATTAAAAGTGTCCTAAATGCTGGGGAGAAACTCTGAATGGAACTTGGGCTTTGTTTATTTTTAAATAAATTTAGTACTAGTAAACTTTAGTACTGAAGGCTAAATTTGGCTATTAACCCACATCACCTGCAGTAGAAAGTACAAGGTTTGCATCCTACCCTACCAATATGTCTCAAACCCAATCTGGATGAATTTTTCTAATAAGGAGAGGATTGTTCTGTCTCCATGCCTGTTTTAGACTATGTAATAGTTTCATTTTGCTATGCATGATACTCCTCAAATTTCAGGAACTTTATTAACCATAAACTGGAATACATAGTCCACTGAAACTTAGGGTATGTGATACGAATTTACATGACATAAACAGACCCAAAGAATCAAAAGTGTTAACATGACCCCGACTCTCCAACTTGAAACAGGCTTAAACAAGGTTCAGGATTTTGTATTCAGAGATCTCTGCCTGGCAGACATACCACTAAAATCCTTTTAACCTTTTATTAAAGATATAGAAAAGAAGGGAAAGCAGTTAAAGTATCTGAAATGTAAAATATTAAGAAAGGTTTTCATTTTAATAACATCCTTTGTTCCCTTTTCCTTCAGTTGGAGAGAGATTTTAGAAAAAAAAAAAACAAAAAAAAAACCCTTGTTTGAAAGTCTCAGATGGCATGAAAGGTGGTAATTTTCCTTCTGGGGAAAAATGAAGAAGTTAGTGGAAATGGGCTGGAGCTGCTGTTGTTAAAGTCTGAACCCATTTCCTAAATGACAAAACAAGAATGAATATACAAGGCTATCATTCAGCCTTTCTGATCAGGAAGATGTAGGGCCAGATCCTCACCTACCGTTAACCAGCATAACTCCATTGACTTCAATAGAGTTATGTTGATTTACACCCAGTGAGGATCTAACCTGTGGCATGGATTTCTTACACGATTAGGTGGTCTGCCACTGTGAAGTCCTTCTTTCCAAGATTTAAAATATTTTAACAAAAGAACAGGACTCTCTGTTCCATTTATCTTTTGCTTTACACATCAAAACAAACAACAGCAAATGTCTCTTTCTCATGTTTTGTCTTAAACGATATGAAATATCATCATGCTGTTTTCTGTGTGTGTGGTTTGTACATAACCCAAGAGCAGGCTTGTTTTTTGGCTAAGGTACAAGAGTAGAAGTTAAGGAATCAGGTTTCTTTTCCTGCTCTGAGACAGATCTCTTAGCCTCATTTTACCTTTCAAAAAGATAGAGATACTGTACTAATACTTTCCTGTCTCACAATGGTAGATATGTTAAGTATGACTTAAGCATGTTTGTAACTCAGTCAGAATATGTGTAGGTGAGATATCTTTTTCATCAGGTCACCTCCTAAGGAACTTTTTAATTCTAACATAGTGTACAAGAGTAACAAAACAGGTATAATGAGAATTTGATAAAAATGTTCAGCAGTTCATTGCAGGCCAGTTTATGACCCAGAATGCCAGTTTCGTGATAATTTGATGAAAATGAAATTATTGCTATTTCTATTATCACATGTAGATGCATGTTTCATTTTAGGGAAAATTCAATTTTCCCTTGAAAATACACACACTTTTGAGAGAAAAGCACAACCCCCCCCACCCCAGACCCCACTCCCATAATTTGGATTATTTTGGAAATTTAAAGAAGAAAAAGTTCAAGAGTATTTTTATACTTTGAAATGTTTTTGAAATTTTTATCCTTCCATTTCTTAACAACTTTACCTTTTAATGAATTAAAGACATTCTTTTTGATTTTAAAATAATTTATTTAATTTCATGTTTTTGTTATATTACTATTTTTTTTGCATTGTTAGCATTGTTTCAATTCCCTGAAGTAATTAAATAGCAATGCCTCCATATTTTCAGTATTGTCTAGGTATTCCCTAAGCAAACTATACTGAGATTTAGATAATTGTATGAATACTGTGCTATTATTATATAATTGTAAAGGAAACTGTGGAACATTTTTAGTACAGACATTGCACTTTTATTACAATTATTCTTGTAAAAACATGTTTGAGCAGTAATGAAATCCACTTTTAAAATTTAAAAGTTAGTACTAATGAAAATTACTGAATATTGTATGTGTATGGAAAACTGGCACTTCGTGAATCTCAAATCGTACTAATATCTATATGTATGTTGGTTTGCCATTAACATAGACAGTCAGTAATTATCACTAGAAATATCAGTCACGTTGAAAGTAGATAAATAATGAATAGAAATATCATTTTCCCCTTATTCAAATTCAATAGAAACATCTGACAAATCCTGTGGCACTCTAGCAAATAGTTCAAAGAGGCATCATCATAACTCAAATACTTATATTAATGGCAACAGCTTGCTCTCCATTCCACAGTGCAGATCTTTTATCAGCGCTGTAGATCTCTATTACATATTCTGCACTTGTTTTATGCATGAGGCTCCTATTGATATCAATGGAAGCTCTGCCACATGGAATGAAAGTGGAGTTTGTAATAAAGATTTGAGATGAGAATTATTCTGTAAGTACCTTATCCCTTTGGAAACTATCTAATACATAGGTGGATGCCATCTGAGGGCTGGCTATTATCCAGGGAGGGGAGAAGTGGCTAGGGAGAGGAGTAGGATAATATGTCAGGCAGATGTTATATGGTGCTGTTTCTGGTTGCTGGGAGATAAGTTTAGGTTGGGACTGTCATAAACAGATAGCTAAGGGTTAATGTCTCTTTCACCTGAAAAAAAAGTAACCTGAAGCACCGGACCAATCAGGAAACAGGATTTTTTCAAATCTGGGTGGAGGGTTTTTGTGTGTGAGTCCTTTGTTCTTGGGTCTTCTGCCTGTATTCTCTCTCAGCTATGAGAGGATTTCTATTTCCTGCTTTCTAATCTTCTGTTTCCAAGTTGTGAGTACAGAGTTCATAAAAACAATAAGGGTTATTGTTTTTTTCTTTTGTATTTACATGTCTATAGTTGCTGGAGTGCTTTGAATTGTATTCTTTTTGAATAAGGCTGTTTATTCAATATTCTGTTAAGCAAATGACCCTGTATTTGTCACCTTAATACAGAGAGACCATTTTTATGTATTTTTCTTTCTTTTTATATAAAGCTTTCTTTTTAAGACCTGTTGGAGTTTTTCTTTAGGGGGGAACTCCAGGGAATTGAGTCTGTACTCACCAGGGAATTGGTGGGAGGAAGAAGTCAGGGGGAAATCTGTGTGTGTTAGATTTACTAGCCTGACTTTACATTCCCTCTGGGTGAAGAGGGAAGTGCTTCTGTGTTTCCAGGACTGGAAATAGAGAGGGTGGACTCCCTCTGTTTAGATTCACGGAGTTTGCTTCTGTGTATCTCTCCAGGAACACCTGGAGGGGGGAAGGGAAAAGGTTTATTTCCCTTTGTTGTGAGACTCAAGGGATTTGGGTCTTGGGGTCCCCAGGGAAGGTTTTTGGGGGGACCAGAGTGCCCCAAAACACTCTAATTTTTTGGGTGGTGGCAGCTTTACCAGGTCCAAGCTGGTAACTAAGCTTGGAGGTTTTCATGCTAACCCCCATATTTTGGATGCTAAGGTCCAAATCTGGGACTAGGTTTATGATAGGGACTCATAAGAGCCTCCCTGTAGAGAACTCTCCCTTCCTCCCCCCAGCCTGGCCTCCTGCTTGCTGCAGGTTCCCAGCAGGGAAAATTAGCAAAGTCAGGAACAGTAAAAAATGATAGAGAAGCCACAGTGGCTCCAGGTATGGTGGCAGTGCTGGCAGCATGTCAAAGGCAGACAGGAAACATGAGGCTTTCTAATTGCTTGAGGAAGGAGATTGTGCTCTTAAGCATGACAGAGGATGGGAAGTTGGATAAAGAGGCTCCCTTTTTTCCAGGGGAGAAAACAGTGCAGGGAAAGAGGCAGAGTTCATGTTAAGGAGAAGGTGTGGAAGAAGAAAAAATAGCTACCTTGTAAAGTAAACTCATCTTCAGTACTTCACTGCAAAATTCTTGTTCTCAGTGGTTAAGAATTAGTACCATAGAAATGAGAAGACAGAAAGAGAAAACATTCCAACTACCAATGTCCTTTCACAAGTTGTGCAAACATGCAGCATGATCTAAGGATGGTCAGGTATGGCTGAACTACCACCTTTCTCCCTCCTTTTGCCTCCAGCATGAAACCACCTGATATGTGAGAACTTGAACAATGACACCTCTCATTTAAACAATCTGCTGGAGTGCCACAGGGCTTGTTAGATGTTACAGTGATATGGAGTGGTTCTAAAGGCATTACACTTTCCATCGAGATTGCGTGACTGTAGGTAGCCCATTATGGGCAGAGACATTTTAATTTCCTTGAACTTTTATCTAAATGTTGTTGTGCAACAGTGGAGAATTAGGTGCTTTATTTAAATTACATCTTGTTTTCATGTTTGGTGAATCATTTCAATTGCTTGTACACACAAGGGAATGTTATGAAAAGGAGAGATTAAACTGGAGTCACTGGTACCCAGGAGGACATCAAAATTAAGTAGACAACTTTAGTAATTATCTAACTGTTTTGGATGCATTGGGAGCTAAACCAATTACCCTTCCCTCCTCTTCCCTCCACCCACCTCTCTGCACACACATTCACCAAAAAAGTAATCTGCCAGGAGTTGGGATAGATGTTGTTTCTTAAGAATTCAGAATCACTGCAATTATATGAGAAAAATGTCAAGTGGTAAAGATGGGAGATTCCCAACTGTGTGACCAAAACAAAATAAAACAAACCGTGACACCTCATCTGTATTATATCCATTCTCTTTCAATAGATCCCCTGCTGTTCCCAACTCATTCATATTAAGACAGGTGGCATGAGACTTCAACTGAAGATGGATTCGTGGCACAAATACAGTATATCTGGCATAAAGTTATTTGAAAAACATACAGCTTAGCTAGTCATTAGCAAGATTTTCTTGATTCCAAAGACTCACTGCCTGAGGTGTCATTTAAAACACTCCCACACAATTGGGTCATTGTCAGATATTTTTGCCCTTCTATGCCACTTAGTAGGAAAGAGTTTTGATTGGAATTAGACTGGTATAATACCACTAATTCTTAGTACTTTTATGCATAACTCCTGCAAGGTGTTTTATTATTTCTAAAACACTTTATTATCTTTAAAAAGTTTGCTTAGGAAAATAGGAGACAAGAAGGGGGAGAACATTCCATTGTTCACTGAGTTAATTATATTGTCAATTAATGCAGAGACCAAGCTGTTCCTTTAGAAAATTATTTTATTCAATTGGACAATCCATTCCAGTGACATTCAACACAGTAGGAGCAATATGAGTAGCAACAGAATGGCATTTACTCATCTTTGGTTGACTTCATAGAATCTGCTGATTTGTGGGAGTGAGATGGACAGGAATGTCAGTAGTACTGTTATCCTCATAATCTCCTCAAATGATTTGTTTGTTACTCTGGAATACCAACGATTTGCCACAACTGAAGCAATGAAAACTTCCACACACAAAAACCCCATCCTACTCATGAATTTTTACACTCCACATTAAAAAGTGAGATGAGATATTCCCAGAGAGTTTAACTTATAATGTACTGATTTCCAGCTGAGCTGGATGTATCCAACAATACCTCAATATGAATGTGAATATCTAGGGCCAAATCCAGTCCCTTGCTCCATGGTGCTGAGACTCCCTGAATTTCAGAACCAATGTAGTTCAATCACCCTGGGGTGCAAACCCCAATGCAGCATGGAGCCAAAATATGGGGGTATTCCAGCATGTAGTACCCTTGTTGTGGGGCATAGATGGGACTGCAGCCTCCTGCATGGATCCACTTTATCTCACTTAACAGTGGGTGGGCATGTAAAGGTCCTTATAGTGCTTGTGAAATGATCTACAGCTTTGGAGCAGGAAGATTCTTCTCATCTCCCCATACATCTTCCCTGGGTCTCAGCATAGCTATTCAAGAGATGCACTAAATCCAGCATTTGAAACTTATGGAAATAGTTTCAAATGCTGGCCCTATGGAAATCAAAGGGAGTTTTGTTATTGACTTCACTGGGGCTAGAATTTCATTAATTATAGGCTGTTAAGCTAGGATGCTTGTGCAGTAATGAAAATAAATCTTCGCTGATCGTACAATAATGTGTGCACTTACCGTGATGGCACGTGCAAATCAGATATATGGATGTGAAAATAATTGTTTCAGCTTTGAAGTAGCCCTTAGCACATGCAATCCCCTACTCTGTATGTACAGTCTTTCACTACACTCCCAGTTGTAGGCTCCATGTAGTACATATAAGTGGGCCTCTACTTTTTTTAAGCAAATTGGCCTTCTAAGTGCAGCTTTATACTTCATTCAACTATCAGTTTTACCTCTTGGAACCTGTTCAACAAGAAAAACATAATTAAATGTACCAAGTAAACTTTGGGCACAAAAGTAACCTTTTAGAGTTTTAGAGGGATTTACCACACATTTTTGGTCTACTTCCCAGGACTCAGCACTGAACCAGAATGGAGATTAAATTGCATACCATATTATGTAGTCACAGTAATATATGTATTCCTTCAACCAGTGACGAATAACTAGAGTATATATTCCCTGAGAAAAAAAAATATCTTTTTATCACAAGCAAAAAGCTTTACAACTAACTGAAAATGTGGTAAAATTATAAATAGGAAAGGCCAATAGACCTATATAGAAAGAGATTAAAAATGTTGAACTACACAAGATGCCTTTTAAAGCCACATTAATAGACTTGCTGCAATAGGAAACAAAATAGAATACACCAAGAAAACTACTGACAAATCAAAGGCCAAGTACATGCAGTGTAATGAATGCAATCAAAGTATTTCTATTTTGATATTTTCCTTCCCCATATGTTGCTGTAGATGCTAGATACTAATTTTCGGTAATGGTAGGCTGCAATATTACAATAAGTCTCTCTAAAAAGAACCAAGTGGATGGGTTAGCTGCATACTTTGGCTTAGTAATGGATATGTGCAAAACAGAATAGTCTTGCTTGTAGTGGTCTCTGCAAAACTTTTCTTTGGTTTTTGATTGGAATGTGTCTGTATCCCCAAGTTTTGCTTCGAGACTTTAATTCAAACAAATGCAAAATCTCAAAGTAAAATTTTGTTAAAATATCTCATTAGATTCCATATAAAAACCATGTGAAAATATGATTTTCTCAGGTTTTGAATGCAAAATCAGAGAAGATAGAGATTTCTCCCAAAGTGGTCCTATGTTTGCTCATAAATGAACCAAAGTTCTTAAAACTGGTCACAGGTGCACATGGAAGGTTTGTGAAGCAAAGTTACTGTTTCAGTGAATCTATTTGATCTGTTCTGTTCTATGTAGATTCTTGTATCAAACCAGTAACTATTGAATCTAGCTTATTTCACATACTTTTCTATTTTTTCCAACTTTTTCCATAAAGAGTGAACAATGGCTTTTTTTCTTTTACTTGTGAAAACTTTTTTGTTACCTTTGTTCCCTTGAAAAAAAGGAGGGGAGGGAAGGAGTCTATAAAATAATGACTGGTGTGGAAAAAGTAAATAAGGAAGTATTATTTACTCTTTCTCATAACACAGGAACTATGGGTCAGCAAATGAAATTAATAAGCACCAGGTGTAAAACAAACAAAAGGAAGTATTTTTTTCACACAATGCACAGTCAACCCATGGAACTACTTGCCAGAGGATGTTGTGAAGGACAAGACTATAACGGGGTTCAAAAAAGAACTAGATCAGTTTCTGGAGCATAGATGCATCAGTAGCTATTATAGGATGGGCATGGATGGTGTCCCTAGCCCATGTTTGCCAGAATCTGGGAATGGGTGACAGAGGATGGATCACTTGATGATTACCTGTTCTGTTCACTCCCTCTGGAGTACTTGACATTGTCCATTGTCAGAGGACAGGATACTGGGCTAGATGGACCTTTGGTCTGACCCAGTACGGCCTTTCCTATGTTCTTTTTTTAAAAAAAAAGCATAGAAAGAGGGGGCAAGCTGAAAAATTGAAAAGCTGAAACTAGAAAAACAAAATATCTGTTTCCAAAAACCAAAATGAAAACTAAATATTTTTTCACTTTAAAGTGTCATTTTGAAATGAAATTAAATGAAAAATTCATTTTCATTTCTATATGAAAATTCTCATGGAAATTCCATGGGAAAATTTCACTGGGGATGAGGGGTTCCCATGCAAATTTCCATGGGAAAATGTGGCTTTTCAAACTTGCTCCAATAATATTTTAAATAGGTAAGATGGAAGATAGGACTTACCTTTAGTCACATGCCAGAAGAGCTTGTGTTTTATTTGCAAAGAATACTACATTTTTTTTTTCAGAAAATGTGTGTGTCAAGGTTTTTTCCCCAACTTTGAACTTTAGAGTAAAAATGTGGGAGACCTGCATGGACCCTTCTAAGCTTAATTCCTAGTTTAGATCTGGTAAGGCTGCCACCAGCCAAAAATATAGTGTTTGGCACACTTCCTGTTCCCCCAAAACCTTCCCTGGGGAACCCAAGACCCAAACCCCTTGCATCTTATAACAAGGAGAAATTAACCACTCCCTCCTTTCCCCCTCAGACTTTCCCCTCCCTGGGTTGCCTTGGGAAGCTTCACACCAATCCAAACTCCTTGGATCTTAAAACAAGGAGGAATTAATCATCCCCCTCCTCCTTTCCCCCCACCAATCCCTGGTGAGTAGACTCAATCCCTTGGATTCTAAACAAGGAAAAATCAATCAGGTTCTTAAAAAGAAAGGTTTTAATTAAATAAAGAAAAAGTAAAAATTATCTCTATAAAATCAGGATGGAAAATGCTTTACAGGGTATTCAGATTCATATAGACTAGAGGGACCTCCCGCCCCCCCTAGCCTTAGATTCAAAGTTACAGCAAACAGAGATAAAAATCCTTCCAGCAAAAGGAAAAACATTCACAAGTTGAAAGAAAACAAACATAAGACTAATCTGCCTTGCCTGGCTATACTTACAATTTTGAAACATGAAAGACTGATACAGAAAGATTGGAGAAAACCTGGGTGTACGTCTGGTCTCTCTTAGCCCCAAGAGCAAACAATGAACAAAACAAACAACACAAACAAAGACTTCCCTCCACCAAGATTTGAAAGTATCTTGTCCCCCCATTGGTCCTGTGGTCAGGTGTCAGCCAGGTTCACTGAGCTTCTTAACCCTTTACAGGTAAAAGAGACATTAACCCTTAACCATCTGTTTATGACAGTGTGTATTGTTTCTTTTCAGACTAATGTATCTGGATGGCATGACACACAGTGGCACTTCATATATCCTTGCATTATGAATTTCCTCCTGTGAATTATTTGACATAGCAGAATACTAGTGACAGAATGGAATGTAACACATCACTTTGGAAACCATGAGATACTGTTTCTAAAAATGATTTTATTTTAAAAGACTGAATTGCATTGGCATGGATAATGAATAGATATAATTAAAGCACCAGTACAGTTGGTAGCCAAAAGTCTACAAAAATGTTTAAATGTTAAAATTTTAATGTAATCAAACATTGTGGGAGTACATATGTAGTGAGAATCTAAGCAGACACACAAGGCTGGAGCTCCATTTTGGTTTCACTTTTATTTGTAATTTTACCTGATTAAATTGAAGGGTTCACTATTATTTTATAGATTCTCCGTCAGTGAAAGTGAGCAGCTAGAACTGAAATGCTAAATTCCAAACCTGCTGAATCTGAATGAAGTTTTCTCTGTCATTGTCTGGCTTAAGGAATAGATAGTGGTGATGCTGCATCTTTGGAATTTATTGGTGAAAGCTGACCTGCAGGTTTTTCATGTCTCAGTTACAAGAAGCTCAGGGATATGTGATTAAGGCCTAAACTGAGTGCAGGAATTTTTAAATAATATTGTTTATAAGATGGAAAATTTTAACAGCCAGCTGTGGGAAGAGGTGTTGAAATTGAGAGGCATTAATATTTTCAGACATCCAGTCATGATTGTGCTACTTATTTAGAAAACTATATTTGCTAATGTCTGGATGGATAATTCTGAGAACAAAGATAAGGTGTGTAATTGATAGTTAGTGGAGAATCCAGGAGTGTGTTAGAAAGACTGGGGAGATAAAAGTTTGGGTATTTTCAACGGCTACCAAACCTTCTGGGAACAGTCTTGTTTCCTGATCCTTATTAGGCTTATTCTTATCTCTGACCATATGCTGCAGTGATGAAAGCTGAAGGAAAACTGTTTGTGAGAACTTGGTTTACAGATTTGAAGATACACTGTAGGACCCTGAAGGCTGTACAAAATTGTGAATGAAGAAAGATACTAGTTTCCAGGACTCTGCAGCCTGGTTTGTGTTCTCATTAGATTTCTATTCTTCTAAGGAAAACGAAAGCTTTTCCTTTGATAAAGCAGAAGCACAAAATAATCAAGTGGTTCTACTCTGTAAAGGCTTCACTCTATATCATTGAAGTCAGTGGGAGTTTTGCCACTGAGGTTAAGAGGACCAGGATCAACTCCCAATTTACTTAGCTAGACTGTGGGTAGGATTTGCTGGCTTGGATTATGTTTTCCCATTTCCAAAAAAAATCCATCTGTTTGTGGATTAGAGACTAATAATCAAATTCATCCATGATGTAAGAGAGTAGCATTTTTTTTGAAGACAATGGAATGCATGCCTGCTATGCGGCTAACCAAAATGGGTCCGGAGGATGACCCCGAAGCCTTTTTGGTGACTTTTGAAAGAGTGGCACAGGTCGCAGGGTGGGCATCCGACCAGTGGACCACCCTTCTGACCCTGTATCTGACCAGGACTACCCAAACTGTGTACTGGGGGCTATCCACAGAGGATGTGCGGGACTATACCCAGGTAAACATGGCAATTCTAGATGCCTTAGATGTGAGCCCAAAACCTTTCGGTGGCGGTTCCGGAGTCTGACCTACTCCACAGGCACCCGACCCGAGTTGGTGGCCCAGGAGCTGAGGGAGGCATGCAAGCAATGGCTACAGCCTGAGAGGCAAACCCCAGATGAGCTCACTGAGCAAGTCATCCTGGAACAGTTCATCCACATCCTCCCACCACGAGGAAGTGCCTGGGTCTTCCACCATCGGCCTGCGACTGTAGCCATCACCATCGCTCTAATGGAAGATTTCCTTGCGGCTGAAGCCTCAGTGGTACCAGCTGTTCAAACCCACCTGCCAGTGCCTGAATGCTCTAACCTAGAGGGAAAGAGGAGCACCCGGACAGAGCTGCGAAACCCTTTGTAGGGCCAAGAGCCCTGGTATAGATGTCCCAAGGGGCTGGTCCAACAAGCACCTTGGGACCCTGAGACAGAAGTTGGAAAGACCAATTGAAGCCCCCCTACTGGCACCAGGGGAGCATTCACCTGGCCCAAATGACCAGAGCTTGGGCCCTGTTTCTCCTGTGGAAAATATGGACACTTGTAACAGGATTGCACCGATATGGACTACAGTTTTGGTCAAATTTGTGCAGGGGAAAACTGCACCTACCGGCCACAGACCATCAAGATTGCCCTCCCCTGGCCCTGATTGACTCAGGCTGTGGACAGACCCTAATCTGCCAAAGCTTAGGCATCTCGGCAGAACCCCATCTGAGAACCATCCATTTGCAGTGTATCCATGGTGATGTACAGCCCTACACCAGTGCCCGAGTCTGGCTAACTGTGGACGGGGTCACAGAGCTGATGGTGGTTGGCCTGGCTCCGCGACTAGCCTACTCCATGATCCTGGGATGTGATTGGCCAAAGTTCCCAAGGGTCCTTCATTCGAACGCTGAGGAAGGCTCCAGGATAACCCCAGCACTGGAAGGAGGATTCCTGGAGACCCATGCAGAGAAGGCAGAGGAAAGGAACCCAAATGGACAGGGAGGAGAGCCCAAGGACCCCTCGCTCACGTCTGCCGACAAACCTACGGTTAACACCAATTTCTGCCTGGACCAAAGGGAGGACCAGCATATGAGGAGCTGGCAGCTGTTGATGTGACTCCGATTGACCCGTGCCAGGCAAAGGTGTGGCCCCATTTCAAGTTACGCCGTAACGGATTCCACTCGACTCTATTGGGTGGAACAGGATCTCTGCATCGGAGATATCCAGACCCAACTGCTTGTGCCTCGATGTCACTGAAGAGCGATAATGAAACTCAGCCATGACATCCCAGCTGCAGGGCACTTGGCCCATGAAAAGACCCTCACCCAAATTTTGACACGATTCTTCTGGCCTGGTGTGCAGTAGGAGGTGAAGAACTATTGTAGTTCCTGTCCAGAATGGCTGCAACCCCATGGACGCCCAAGGCCCCACTGATTCCCCTGCCCATTGTAGAAACACCATTTGAGCAAGTGGCCATGACTTGATGGCCCCCTCCCAAAAAGTATGGCAGGGTTTCAGTACGTGCTGGTCATCATGGATTACACCACCCATTTCCCCGAAGCCGTCCCGCTACAGAGCATCACCACCAGAACCATCGCTGATGAGCTCATGAAGGTCTTTTCCTGCGTGGGCTTACCCTAGGAACTCCTTACTAACCAGGGCACCAACTTCACCTCCAGGCTGCTGTGGCAGGTGTGCAACCTCCTGGGGATTAAGCAGCTATGCCCCTGCATCTACCACCCACAAACCGACAGCATGGTGGAACAGCTCAACTGTACCCTAAAAGACATGCTGCGCAAATTTCCCCCAGATGACCTACACCGATGGGATCAGCTGCTCCCGCCGCTGCTTTTGGCCATCTGTGAGGTACCCCAAGGCACCACAAAATTTTCCCCTTTTGAACTATTATATAGACGTCGCCTGAGGGGGCTACTGGACCTCATGAGGGAGACATGGGAGCAGGCCCTGTCACCAACCCAGGGCCTTCTGAAGTACATCCTCCAGCTTCAGGAATGCCTCGTGCAGACAGGAGCTCTTGCTCCGGAAAACGTGAGGGTGGCTCAGGAAGCTCAAACATACAACTGGGAGCCCCGGGTCCGTGATTTCAAACCCAGTGATCGGGTTCTGCTCATCCTGCCCCCCAGCGAACTAATCAAAACTATTGGCCCGTTTGCAGAGCCCATATGAGGTGGTCTTAAAGGTTGGACTGGTCACCTATGAGATTAACCAGCCTGACTGGCACAAGAAAATGTAATGCATATTAATGCATGGGAAAACATATTAACATCCTGAAGCCCTGGCGAGAGCAAGAGGGCCTTCTAATTAACCCCTGCTCCCTGGAGCCCGAGTTGGACTCCCAAGTACCCTGTATTGAGCAGGGCCCCAGCTCAGAAAAACCCTGACCAAGGAGCAATGTAAGCAGACCCAGTGCCTCCTGCAGGCATTCCCCAGAACTTTAACCACTCAACCGGTTATTCATGACCCTCATTCACCATACCATTCAGACGGAGTCTGGAGTGGTGATCCGGGAGTTGAATAGGCCCTTGCCACACCACATGCGTCAAGTTGCCAAGGAGAAAATCCAAGCTATGTTAGACTTTGGAGTCATTGAACCATCGCAAAGCGAATGACGCAGCCCAGTAGACTTGGTACCCAAACCTGATGGCACGCAGCGATTCTGCATCAACTTCCAACGTGTTAATGCCGTTCCAAAATTGATACGTACCTGAGGCTTTGGGTAGAGAAACTGCTGGGCCGCTTAGGAGAGGCTCGCTTTCTCACCACCCTCCATCTGAGCAAAGGATACTGGCGGATTCCACTCGACCCTGCCTCCTGGGAAAGGACCGCATTTGCCACCTCCATGGGCCTGTACCAGTTCACTTGAATGCCCTTCGGTCTCCATGGGGCTCTGGCAATGCTTCAATATCTGATGGACCGCCTCCTTCAACCCCACTGAGAGGTACACTGCTGCGAACCTGGACGATGTTGTTATTTACAGCTGCCATTGGGAGAACCACCTGGAGCGGGTAGCTGTGGTCCTGAGATCCCTGTGGGCAGCAGGATTAACTGACAATCCAAAAAAAAATGCCACATTGGATGGCAAGAGACCACCTACCTGGGGTACACTATCGAGAGGGGACAGGTGCGACCCCTCGTGGGAAAGGTTCAGGCCCTGGCGACGTGTTCACTGTCTACCATGAAGCATCAAGTGCACCAGTTCCTGGGAGTTGCAGGCTACTACTGGTGGTTTATTCCCAGTTTTGCATCTATCACAGCCCCTTTAACTGAACTTTTGATCAAAGACAACCTCTGACGTATAGTGTGGATCCCAGAGTACAAGGACACCTTCCAAGCACTCAAAGACTGTCTCTGTCTTTGGCCCATTCTAAACAGCCCTGACTTTAACTGAGAGTTCATCCTCCAGACGGACACCTCGGAGGCAGGACTTGGGGCTGTCCTGTCCTAGGAAGTGGAGGGAGAAGAACACTCGGTCTTATACCTCAATCGGAAATTGAGAGAGTGATAGAGAAGGAGGCCCTGGCAGTGAAATTGGCCTGTGACACATTGCGTTACTACTTCTTTGGAGCCCCGTTCACACTGGTCACCGACCACGCCAGGCTTCAGTGGTTGGCTAAAATGAAAAATAATAATATGAGAAAAGGCCTTATTTGCGCACAGACTGGCTAACCTAGTAAGGAGGGCTTTAAACTAGGTTCGATGGGGACAGGTGAGCAAAGCCCACAGGTAAGTGGGGAACAAGACCTGGGAGATGGGTTGGAAACAGGAGGGAGCACAGGCTATAATGGCAGAGAGGAAGGAGGGTCAGGGCAAAGCTGGGAGGCAAGATCAAACCAGTATCTTAGATGCCTTTATACAAATGCAAGAAGTATGGGTAATAAGCAGGAAGAACTGGAAGTGCTAATAAATAAATACAACTATGACATTATTGGCATTACTGAAACTTGGTGGGATAATACACACGACTGGAATATTGGTGTGGATGGGTATAGTTTGCTCAGGAAAGATAGACAGGGGAAAAAGGGAGGAGGTGTTGCCTTATATATTAAAAATGTACACACTTGGACTGAGGTGGAGATGGACATAGGAGACAGAAGGGTGGAGAGTCTCTGGGTTAGGCTAAAAGGGGTAAAAAACACAGGTGATGTCGTGCTGGGAGTCTACTACAGGCCACCTAATCAGGCGGAAGAGGTGGATGAGGCTTTTTTCAAACAACTAACAAAATCATCCAAAGCCCAAGATTTGGTGGTGATGGAGGCCTTCAACTATCCAGATATATGTTGGGAAAATAACACGGCGGGGCACAGACTATCCAATAAGTTCCTGGACTGCATTGCAGACAACTTTTTATTTCAGAAAGTTGAAAAAGCTACTGGGGGGAAGCTGTTCTAGACTTGATTTTAACAAATAGGGAGGAACTTGTTGAGAATTTGAAAGTAGAAGGAAGCTTGGGTGAAAGTGATCATGAAATCATAGAATTTGCAATTCTAAGGAAGGGTAGAAGGGAGTACAGCAGAATAGAGACAATGGATTTCAGGAAGGTGGATTTTGGTAAGCTCAGAGAGCTGATAGGCAAGGTCCCATGGGAATTAAGACTAAGGGGAAAAACAACTGAGGAAAGTTGGCAGTTTTTCAAAGGGACACTATTAAGGGCCCAAAAGCAAGTTATTCCGATGGTTAGGAAAGATAGAAAATGTGGCAAAAGACCACCTTGGCTTACCCTTGAGATCTTGCGTGACCTACAAAATAAAAAGGCGTCATATAAAAAATGGAAACTAGGTCAGATCACGAAGGATTAATATAGGCAAATAACACAGGAATGCAGAGGCAAGATTAGAAAAGCAAAGGCACAAAATGAACTCAAACTAGCTATGGGAATAAAGGGAAACAAGAAGACTTTTTGTCAATACATTAGAAGCAAGAGGAAGACTAAGGACAGGGTAGGCCCACTGCTCAATGAGGAGGGGGAAACAGTAACAGGAGACTTGGAAATGGCAGAGATGCTTAATGACTTCTTTGTTTCGGTCTTCACTGAGAAGTCTGAAGGAATGTCTAGTTTAGTGAATGCTTACGGGAAGAGGGTAGGTTTAGAAGAGAAAATAAGGAAAGAGCAAGTAAAAAATCACTTAGAAAAGTTAGATGCCTGCAAGTCACCAGGGCCTGATGAAATGCATCCTAGAATACTCAAAGAGTTAATAGAAGAGGTATCTGAGCCTCTAGCTATTATCTTTGGGAAATCATGGGAGACGGGGGAGATTCCAGAAGACTGGAAGGGGGCAAATATAGTGCCCATCTATAAAAAGGGAAATAAAAACAACCCAGGAAACTACAGACCAGTTAGTTTAACTTCTGTGCCAGGGAAGATAATGGAGCAGGTAATCAAAGAAATCATCTACAAACACTTGGAAGGTGGTAAGGTGATAGGGAATAGCCAGCATGGATTTGTAAAGAACAAATCGTGTCAAACTAATCTGATAGCTTTCTTTGATAGGATAACGAGCCTTGTGGATAAGGGAGAAGCGGTGGATGTGATATACCTAGACTTTAGTAAGGCATTTGATACAGTCTCGCATGATATTCTTATAGATAAGCTAGAAAAGTACAATTTAGATGGGGCTACTATAAAGTGGGTGCATAACTGGCTGGATAACTGTACTCAGAGAGTAGTTGTTAATGGCTCCCAATCCTGCTGGAAAGGTATAACAAGTGGGGTTCCGCAGGGGTCTGTTTTGGGACCGGTTCTGTTCAATATCTTCATCAACGATTTAGATGTTGGCATAGAAAGTACGCTTATTAAGTTTGCGGACGATACCAAACTGGGAGGGATTACAACTGCTTTGGAGGACAGGGTCAAAATTCAAAATGATCTGGACAAATTGGAGAAACGGTCTGAGGTAAACAGGATGAAGTTCAATAAAGATAAATGCAAAGTGCTCCACTTAGGAAGGAATAATCAGTTTCACACATACAGAATGGGAAGAGACTGTCTAGGAAGGAGTATGGCAGAAAGAGATCTAGGGGTCATAGTGGACCACAAGCTTAATATGAGTCAACAGTGTGATACTGTTGCAAAAAAAGCAAACGTGATTCTGGGATGCATTAACAGGTGTGTTGTAAACAAGACACGAGAAGTCATTCTTCCGCTTTACTCTGCGCTGGTTAGCCCTCAACTGGAGTATTGTGTCCAGTTCTGGGCATCGCATTTCAAGCAAGATGTGGAGAAATTGGAGAGGGTCCAGAGAAGAGCAACAAGAATGATTAAAGGTCTTGAGAACATGACCTATGAAGGAAGGCTGAAGGAATTGGGTTTGTTTAGTTTGGAAAAGAGAAGACTGAGAGGGGACATGATAGCAGTTTTCAGGTATCTAAAAGGGTGTCATCAGGAGGAGGGAGAAAACTTGTTCACCTTAGCCTCCAATGATAGAACAAGAAACAATGGGCTTAAACTGCAGCAAGGGAGATTTAGGTTGGACATTAGGAAAAAGTTCCTAACTGTCAGGGTAGTTAAACACTGGAATAGATTGCCTAGGGAAGTAGTGGAATCTCCATCTCTGGAGATATTTAAGAGTAGGTTAGATAAATGTCTATTAGGGATGGTCTAGACGGTATTTGGTCCTGCCATGAGGGCAGGGGACTGACTCGATGACCTCTCGAGGTCCCTTCCAGTCATAGAGTCTATGAGTCTATGAGACTAGCACGCTGGTACCTGACACTACAGCCCTATGTTTTTACTCTCCATCATAGGGCAGGTAAGGACCACGCGAATATGGACTTCTTGTTCCACTTGGGAGTTTTAGAAGGGTCTGGCCCTGATGAATGAAAGCCAGACTTGAGGGTGTGTGTGTGTAGCGAGGTCGTGTGGTGCCCCACCACCTCATGGGAGGAAGAACCTACCCAGACACCAAAGTGGGTAGAGCCACTGGATCCTGTGCCCACCTCCCAGAGGTCCAGGTGCAGGACAGGAAGTATAAAAGCCTAAAAGCAGAGCTCAGTTAGGCGGCAGCCACCAGAGAGGCCAGATGCCTGTGGCCTGGCTCCGGCTTGGGAAACCCCAGCGATCTGCAACCGACCTGAGGACTGGCCAAACTGGCCAATGCATAATGCCGACCAGTGCCTGGAGGAGCCACCAAGCTTACCTGCCACCACCTACCCAGAGGACCTGCCAAGCCTACCCCTTGCTAGCTATCCAGAGGAACCCATCATGCTGGAACCCTCTGAGGACACCACGCAGACCCAGGTACTGTACGAGGGGGAGTCTGGAAGTAGCCCAGGGGCAGCTGACCCTAGTCTGGCTGCAGCACTGCCAAAGCCAGTGTGTTGCAGTCAGAATCCCCACTTCTGCCACTGTTAGGACCCTGGGCTGGGATGCAGTGGAGTGGATGGGCCTGCGTCCCTCCTGCCACCCACCTCGCAGGTGGCAGTCTCCCCCTCTCCCAGGTCGCTTTAAGCCAGGAGCCTGGGGTTTGCTATTAAACTATTTGCTCCGTCCCTGCCCGAGGGCCTGAGCTTCTGACTGTTTGTTTGTTGCCTGCCCTGACCCAGGGCCTGGGTTTATCTTGTACTGCTTGAAGGTCTGGGACATAGTCTGGGTATTCCCCAACGCAGCAAAGAGTGTGTAGCTAGGCGGTGTGGCGCCCCAACACCCCTCTGGGGGTAGAGACCCCTACACTTTGAATGTCTAGAAAGTGATCTACCTATCTAATTCAGGTGACTCTCAGCCTTTCTGGACTACTGTACCCCTTTCAGGAGTCTGATTTGTCTTGTGTACCTCTAGGGGTCACCTCACTGAAAAACTACTTGCTTACAAAATCAGACATGAAAATTAGGGCTGTTAAGCCATTAAAAAAAATAATCATGATTAATCACGTGAGTAAAAAAAAATTAATCATGCAATTAATCACACTGTTAAACAATAATAGAATACCATATATTTACATGTTTTTGGATGTTTTCTTCATTTTCAAAAATATTTGTGTCAATTACAACACATAATACGAACCATACAGTGCTCACTTTATATTTTTATTACAAATATTTGCACTATAAAAAATGAAAGCAATAGTATATTTCAATTCGCCTAATACAAGTACTGTAGTGTAATCTCTTTATAATGAAAGTTGAACTTACAATTGTAGAATTATGTACAAAAAATAACTGCATTAAAAAATAAAACAATGTAAAACCTTAGAACCTAAAATCCACTCAGTCCTACTTCAGCCAATTGCTCAGACAGACAAGTTTGGTTACAATTTGCAGGAGATAATGCTGCCCACATCTTGTTTACAATATCACCTGAAAGTGAGAACAGACGTTCACATGGCACTGTTGTAGCCAGCATCGCAAGATGTTTACGTGCCAGATGTGCTAAAGATTCATATGTCCCTTCATGCTTCAACCACCATTCAAAAATACATGCATCCGTGCTGATGACGGGCTCTGCTCAATAACCATCCAAAGCAGAGTGGACTGACGCATGTTCATTTTCATCATCTGAGTCAGATGCCACCAGCAGAAGGTTGATTACATTTTTCGGGGGTTCCGGTTCTCTGGTTTCCACATCAGAGTGCTCTTTTAAGATATCTGACAGCATTCTCCACACCTCATCCCTCTCAGATTTTGGAAGGCACTTCAGATTTTTAAACCTTGGGTTGAGTTCTGTATCTATCCTTAGAAATCTCACATTTTTACCTTCTTTGTGTTTTATCAGATCTGCTGCGGAAGTGTTCTTAAAATGAACATGTGCTGGATCATCATCCAAAACTGCAAGTAAAACAGAACAGGAGACATACAATTTTCCCCCAAGAAGTTCAGTCAGAAATTAAATTAACACATTATTTTTTAATGAACATCATCAGCATGGAGTATGTCCTCTGAAATGGTGGCCAACCATGCAGAGGCATATGAATGTTTAGCATATCTGGCACATAAATAGCTTGCAACGCCAGCTACAAAAATGCCATGTGAACGCCTGTTCTCACTTTCAGGTGACATTGTAAACAAGAAACAGTCAGCAGTATCGCCCGTAAATATAAACAAATTTGTTTGTCTTAGGAATTGGCTGAACAAGAAGTAGGACTGAGTAGACTTGTACGCTCTAAAGTTTTATATTGTTTTGTTTTTCAGTGCAGTTATAACAAAAAAATCTACATTTGTAAGTTACACTTTCATGATAAAGAGATTACACAACAGTACGTATAAGGTGAATTGAAAAATATTATTTCTTTTGTTTATCATTTTTACAGTGCAAATATTTGTAATAAAAATAATATAAAGTGAGCATTATGCACTTTGTATTCTGTATTGTAATAGAAATCAATATATTTGAAAATGTAGAAAAACATCCACAAATATTTAATAAATTTTAATTGGTATTCTGTAGTTTAACAGTCCAATTAATTGTGATTAATCTTTTTTAATCACAGTTCATTTTTTTGAGTTAATTGTATGAGTTAACTGTGAGTAATTGACAGCCCTAATATAAATACAAAAGTGTCACAGCACACTGTTACTGAAAAATTGCTTACTTTCTCATTTTTATCATATAATTATAAAATACATCAACTGGAATGTAAATATTGTACTTATATTTCAGGGTATAGTATATAGAGCTGTATAAACAAGTCATTGTCTGTATGACATTTTAGTTTGAACCGATTTTGCTAGTGCTTTTTTATGTAGTCTGTTATAAAACTAGGCAAATAGCTAGATGAATTGATGTACTCCGTGGAAGACCTCTCTGTACCCCCTATTGAGAACCACTGATATAATCTATCTATCAAAATTACAATCCTTTATAGCCATAGCTTGAATAATCAATCTATTACACATATGACTAACAGTGTACAGAACCAAGATCTATTAAAGAGACTAATATTTTATGTTTAAGATAACTGCAATATTAATCTGCTGTCAATCATTTGATGTGTCATGTGGGGATCTGAAGTAGATCACAAAAGTGAGGTAGAGCAACCATCTTAAGAGTAGTAGCTTGTGGAATTGCTCTGTGTAATAGAAATCAAAAAAGGCAAGTGTAAGTGTTAGAAATGTATTGCAAGTCTGTTTCCTTAAAGATACTAGAATAATTGAGTATATATGATTAAAAAGATAACTTTCCATAACCTCCCAACAATTTCATTTATATTTAAATCAGAACAGACCCTCAAGGTGTGACAAGCCTAACTCCTGGGATGGTGCTAATACATACTCCCCTCCAGGATAAAGGCCCAGCAATGTTTGCAAACCTTCCAGCTGCTTTTTAAGTCCATAATCTGCAGTTTAATTATTTTTTACTTTATTTCACCTTCACAGAAGATTATTTGAAACTGATCACTCTCCAAGACAGGATGTATTGAAGCACTGAGATATAGAGGGTTTTATTGAACATTTGATAATGCTCAAATGTGAACTTGGCAAAAATCTTTATATTTGAACATTAAACACAGTTCTAACTAGTTCTTGTGTTAAAAATAATTTTATTTACATACAGTCATTTCTATGGGACTCATCCTCATAATGTCTGGGAACTTACCTAACAGTAAAGATATATACCAAGTTACCAGGTGAATGGCTACTCAGATGAGATATAGAGTCCTAGAATCATGGTGTTTAGAGGCTAGAAGGGACCACTAGATCATCTAGTCCGACCACCTACATATCACAGGCCACCAGCACCACTCAGCCCTCATACACTAAACCCAGCTATGGAATGAGGTGGTAAGAGGCCTAATTCAGGTTGCTCCAACTGAAGATATGTTGAGGGAGGTTAGGCTACAAGTGGTATGGGCATATCTAGCATAGATCTGAGCGCTGTCTCGGTAAGATGGCTCTTGCAATGATGATGGATGGAACATGACCAAAGGGCACTCCAAAGACTCAGTACATGAATTGTATATCAGCAGGCCTCAGAGAGACCAATCTGCATGAAAACCTGGCATATGATTATGAGTTTAGGAAGAAGGCTATAAGTTCTTGACTCTGAGTAGAGAAGTGGCAAGAAAGAAGAAGAAAGAAGCAGAAGAAGAAGAAGAATGCCATTTTGACACTGGAGTTGCCAAAGTGGAAGAGTAATGAATGACAGAATAACTATAAGTACAGAATTCAGGGAATTACATAGTGAGGCTGTTACACTTCAGAGCTACTGCATCTGTATTTCCTCTCATTTTTTTTCATCCAGGACATCCAATATCAGGCTTCTAGCTCCCCAGATGTTGCCTCTCTTGGATGTAGACTCATGTCTCATTCGCTTCCGACCAGCTTATGTCCTGGCTGAATTGTTTCCTGCTTTCACTATATTTAGGGTTGCAAGGCATCTGGCTTTCTACCAGAACACCCAGTCGAAAAGGGACCCTGGCAGCTGACAGAGCCGTTAAAAGTCTGATCGTCAGCACAGCGTGGCTAAGGCAGGCTCACTGCCTGCCTGGCTCAGCGCAGCTCCCAGAAGTGGCCAGCATGTCCCTGCAGCCCATAGGTTCAGAGGAGGCCAGGGAAGCTCTGTATGCTGCCCTCACCCCGAGCACGAACTCTGCAGCTCCTATTGGCCAAGAACCATGGCCAATGAGAGCTGTCGGGGTGGTGCCTGTGGATGGGGGCAGTGCGCCTCTGCCTAGGGCCCAGACATACTGGCTGTTTCTGGGAGCAGCATGGAGCAGCGCGGGGAGAGAGCCTGCTTTAGCCCCATCCGGTCAGAGCCCACACCCCAAACCCACTGTCCCAGGTTGGAATCCCCTCTAGCACCCTAACTCCCTCCCAGAGACTTCACCCGCTCCTGAACCTCAACGCCTACCACAACCCTGAGCCCACACCCTATACCTCCTCCCACACCCAATCTTTCTCCTGAAGCGCACACCCCTAACCCCCTCCTGTATCCCAACCCCCTTCCCCAGCCCTGATCCCCCTCCTGCATTCCAAACCCCTTGCCATCAGCCCAGAGCCCCCTTGTGCACCCCAACCCTCTCATCGCCAGCCATACCCCAGAACCCACAACCCCAGGCAGAACCCTCACCCACTCCCACACCCCAACTCCCTGCCCCAGCCCTGAGCCCCCTCCTGTACTATGAACTCCTCCTTTCTGGTCCCACTCTGGAGCCCACACCCCCTGCTGAAGTCCTTATCCCCTCCCACATCCAACCCCCTACCCCAGCCCACTAAATGTGAGTGAGGGTGAGATAGAGCAAGCAATGGAAGGAGGGAGGCTGGAGTAAGTGGGGGACAGGACCTCCGACAAGGAGCATGGCAGGAGTTCACAGTTTTGTGCAATCAGAATGTTGGCAACCCTAAATGTTACTCCCAGCAAAGACTGCTTAAACTGATTTAGTTGACTTCTCTTCAAAGACTGATAACAGAGACATTTCATTACAGAAAAAAATATATTAAAAATAATAAAAGAACCACATGCTAATAAGCCTACTAGAATTTATCCCAAATCTAACATGGGCTCTTGGAAGAATCATCTTTCAACCCCCACCCTATGGGTTTCCTTGTGGTTACAAGTTCACCACAGGTTCAGCTCAGAACAAACACCCAATCTTATGATGTCTCAAAAGGCCAAGTCCTTCCAATCCTTCCCTAAAAATTGGGGTCCTCCATGTACCAGAGGTCCTTTCCTTTTGCTGGATCAGGAAGACCCTGAGCTATTTTAAAAACAGGTAGTTATTTAAAAAAGTCTTTTCATTGTCTGTTCATCTCTGGATAAACGGGCTGGAACTAGCATATGTGTATCTCTCCAGGAGGGATGGCTTTAAAAGTTGATAATGGAGGACATTCATTAGCATCACCTGTCCCTACTAGAGAAGGTACATACAATGCCACAACGACACAATTGCTTTTTAAATGCAATGCACCTGAAAGATATTAACCCTAATTCAATATGGTTTAACTTAATTAAATACAGTTTATCCTAATTCCACAAGATTTGTTTAGGCCATCACAAGATATCAGTTTTTCAAAAAGACCACCTCAAAAGAGTCTTTCTTGATTCTTCAAATAAGAAAGTCATTGTTATGGTGTGAGAGGAACAAGATAAAATGAAAGGACAAATTTTGTCAATGGTATTTACTTTCTAATAGCGCTAGAGGAGACTGATCCTTCCCCCAAAACAAGTGTCTTTCTAGATGACTGGAAAACAGTTGTCAAAAATACTCAGGCTGATCAGGTAATTCTATCATTAGAAATATTGATAGTGGCATATGTGGTGACCAGGAGAATTACTGAATGACTTGGCTAATGGACTTGAGTATGGTGGATATCTCCAGGTGTTCTTACAAACTTCTAGATAGACATGAGGAGGAGCTTGTGACTGTGGTATATTTGTAGTTATATGAAACAGAAAACTGTAAAAGGAGTAGGAGTTTGTGATGGAGTGAAAGAGAGAAAAGGTTAAATGTCCAGTTAGTCACTTTCAATTCACCTGGGCAGAAATTAGGTTAATTGTTAGCCAGCGAGAGCAGGACAAAAGAATAATCAGGTGATAACTCAACAGACACCTGGACTTTATAAATAGGCTGAGAGCAGTTAGTCAGGGGAAGAAAACAGGAAAAAGTGGGAGACTAGAGGTCTGAAGAAGACTTAGAGTGGGTAGGATGGTACTTGATAGCAGAGCTAGGGAAAGATAGTGGAACCTCAGTAATAGACTGAGCACAGGGCCTAGAAGACAGGTTGATTCTCTGGACTATTTGTTACCCTGGAAGCAGTATGAACTAACTGCTTCTCAGCCAGAGGCCTCTATGGTACAAAAAGGCATATGTCCCAAAGGGAGTACTAGAGGGCAAGAATCTCTGCAATGCTGTCTCCAGACTTGAGGGACACCTGTAGAGTGTGGGTACACTATTACAGATCTAAACTAAATTCTTAGGAAGAAAACTTAAATGGCCTCTTCTGCAGCTTACTCTGTCTCTGAAACACTTCTAGTTCCTAGACAAGGTCCAAATGTTTGGATGGAGGATGATACAGACAGGAGTAGTTTTAACTTATTATTCATTGTGGAATTTACCTACACAGAATAGATGGACTTCAGATAATCCACTGTGAATCTGAAACATTTAATTAATCCTTGGATGTGTATTAAATAGAGAAGCCTTACTGTCTCCATCTGATGAATGGAGAAACAGAAATACAGGACTAATTCAAGTGATGGCACAAATAGAATTCAGTTCAATTCTATTTACATCAGTGGTTAACTTTGTCCACAGAGCTTAGATGATACTCCTAAAGGTCTCACACACTCCCAAAGGTCAGAGCTGCCCACAGAACTCAGAAAATACGTTAGTTATGTTAATTTTCTCTCATCCAATTGAAGTCATTTAGTTTTGCAATGTTTTAGGAGTGATTATTTTTTCTCATGTTTTATTTCACTATTTTTATTTTAGAATTTGTTTGACTATCCCTTATCTCTGGGTAAGTATAATAATAATAATTTTTTGAGTGTGGAATTATATAGGGAGGGACGAGTAAAGAGGTATATTGGCCTCTGGCAGTTCATATGTGTGCTATCATTTAGACTTTGCAAATTTCACCTGTGACACAGACTTGTGTAGATAAAAATTGAAATTCCCTATAGTCAAGTTTGAATATCACATAGAAATGTGACCTGACCTAAAAATCCCTGCCTTTGGCTATGTAAGTAAATGTAATGTGATCCTATGTAGATAAAAGAAACAAAAGAGATTTCAGTACAATATATAAATACTGAAGCTTAACAGCCAGCTTCTTAAGAGGAATTGTAAAATTCCCCCAGACTTCAGCAGCCATGTAATGCCATATTACATACTGTCCCACTCCAGCATGGAGTCTGTCACAATGTTGCTGACCCCATTAAGAGGAATCTGAGCCTAGGCTGTGGATAATAGGCTCATTCCCCATAATAAGCTTATCTAGGCGGCTAATTGAATAATAAGCACCTGAGCCTGATAAAAGGAGTCGCAGGGAAGTGTCCATTGAGCTCACAGGGCCCAAAGAGGAGGTTTGTGAAACCCGAGCCCCAGGGGAGATGTATTTCCAGTTTATATGAATTTAATGAAATAAAACCCCAGCAAAGGAATTTTGTTTTACACCCTTTGGAGTGGGTGACATTCTTAAGGGGCTCCAAGAGAAGGGAAAGTGAGGTGGGGAGTGTCTGCAGCACCATACTAGATCAGGAAGGAACACTATAGGGCAGGTGTAACCTGAGACAGAGTCCCTTATGCTACAAAGGCAATCTGGCTCTTGGCAAACTGAGTGTATTCAAGTATCTCAGTGTGGAAGTCTATTCTTTTACCCAGCTGACAGATGGGTCCTTTCTTGACCTTTTCAAGGAGAGTTGTATATGCCATCTATGCACTTCTATCTGGCTCATTCTTGAAGGTCAAGTAAGCTATTTGGAATGTAGATAGGAAAAAAAAAACAAAGGTGTTATCACATATCATAATATTCTCCATTTCAAAAGTATTATGACAGCATCAGATAATTACAAAAATCAAGTAGGCTAACAGTGCTTACTTCCCTGCCAAATACTAAATGCCATGTACTGAACCATAATGCAGTGTGCTGTAGATAACTTGATTTCTTACTATTATGTGTCTTGGGTCTCACTGAGCTCTGCTCAGCACAGGATTTAAAGGAGAGGTGGGGCAAAACTGGCGTTATACCACTTTTATGCCTTTTCAGTTTTGGACTCAGACCCTGATGTAAGTTATGACATAAGGGGCTGTTATGGCTACTGAGAAAAGTTGGAGCACAGCTGCATCCCAGCTATATCTTCCTGTCCAGGGCAACATCCTTTTATACATCCTGACTGGCTGTGTGGTTTAGAGCCATTATGTTGGATCTAAACTGCCTAGAGACTTCCCTAGGAGATTACTACACTGCTAGCCACACCAGTCTAGTTTTGTGGCCTTTTCACAGAACAGATGCACCATAAGGTGTCAGGGCATAATGGACAATTTGGCTGAAAATTTTAAGTCTGTTTAGCTGTTAAAATAAATTTTCAAAAGTTAAGGAATGGGGATTTATAACAAATTGGCTCTGAATAACATAGCATAGTTTTATAGAATTATAGTAGAAGAAATATATTGTTTGGGTAAGGTGTGGTTCTGTATTTCCTATTTGTTTTTCTAAATAGCAAATTGAATGCATGCAAAAGGTATCAGATTAATAGCCCTGGATACTGAAGTGCTCTCTTTAGATGAAGTTCATGTTTCACAAACCTAGCACAAATTTCAGTAAACAGGAACTGGGCAGATTCAAATTCCCCGACCTCTGGATAGGGCATGGTGCTACTTCACAGACCCTTCATGGTTGCTCTCTGACCATGCTGCTTGTCTGGATTATTGAATTTATGGATTGTGGTTACCAGCAGTCATGATTTTGCTGTCAAAGTGACCATGTTCTCTCCCATATAAGCCACCTGGTCCCAAGCTCCTTCTGTACAGTTTTCATGCGTCAGGGTAAAGAATCTTGCTGAAAACTGTTTATAGTCATCCTCTCCCTAAGCAGTAAAATACTTCTGGTAATGCTTCTGCTGCACTGGGAGTCTTCTGGATTCCTTATATATTTAGGTGAATTACAACCTTTATAGTAAGGACAGGTAATGAATGAACATTGGTAGGGCAAGCATCCTTATACTGCCTCACTTATGCACCTCACCTCTGTACTCAAGTGATCACCTCTTCACTTGGTGCTTCATTAGCCTCTCTGCTAAGACTGTCCGCAAGTGTAAATTAGTTCCATTGGGTATTTATTTCTTTAATGTATATTCCTTCTGTGTAAACAGTACCAATACCACTGACTCGTTGACCGGGCCAGGTATAATATATATTCTGTTTGATGGACTACTTAGTAATTTTAGAAGTTACCGTAAGCCATATTAAAACAGACTCCATACAGATTTCTCTTTATTTTCCCTTTGATGTTTATCTCACAGCTAGAGTCTGTTTTCTGTAGTGCCTGTATAATGTTTGATCAAGGCTATTCTTTTGATTTTGACCGTGGAGATCTAAGTTTTTAGTGTTGGTATGGGTTATTTCAGTGCAATAGTACAATCTAATTCCAGAGCCATTTCATTTACCACTTTTTAATTTGAATGCAGAAGACAGTAAAATAACATCTCTTACCTATCTTTGTATGTTAATTAGTATTGGGAGCGGGGGATGGATCAGCATTCATTTCACCCTCTCTGTCAGTACCTGGTCCAAGCTAGGGAAGCTAATGATCCAACCAGCAGACCAAATTTGGCGATGAATCCTGGTCACATGTCACCTGAGGCACATTGCGCATATGCTAAGAAGGAGATTAGTATTGCTATGCTTTTTGTAATATTTGGCTTTCTCCCTTTTTCTGTCTATTCGTTAGATTTATATATGTTTTATTCATATTTCCACCGTAAGTTTATCGGAAATTAGCTATTGCTCTACTTCAGTCTCTTTCAGTGCTCCAGTGAAGAGAGTATGTTTCTTGAATACTTGCCCACTCCTGTGGTTGTTTTTCATTAGCCCTTTACAGGGGATAGCCTATCTTTTCTTTTGTTGTTGTTGAATTAATTATTCTTTGCTCCATGGACTAACATGAATGCCACTTCTAAATCTACTTTTGCATGTGTTAGTTTTATAGCTGTGTGAAACTCTGTTTTAGGCCTCAGCACTGCCCAAGGCTCTACCAGTGAACATGCAGAAGCCTTGGAGTCAGTATTCAGTGTGATTGTAACAGTCAAGATAATAAATCACCAGTTATATACCAAAGGGGAACTTTTATCGAACACTCTTGCAGCAAGAATATAAACAGTTTCTCTATTTTTTCATGAAATAATAAAAATAAAAGAACAATTACACATTGAAGGAAATCACATTTCTACACTTATTTGTCCCAGATGGAATTTTGATTTTTCCCTGTGAAAATTTCACCATTATTGTGTCCATAAAAGTAATTCTGCATGACTAGAGGAATGACCTTCTTCTCTTGTTTTGGAAGATAATGGAAAAAATAAGGCAAACCCATAAAATAGTTCATTTGTCAAGAAACTGATTACAATATGATTATTTATTTGGGTCATTTTTGCCAGTCAGAAGAACTGTGCACAGTTTGCCTATTTTTTCTTTCTACCTCCTTGTTTATAGTGGCAAATTAAGGGCTATATTGCAACATAGACTATTTATACATTCACAGGAGTATAAGGGAGAGTCAGGACCTTAATTACTCCTATAGAATGGGCTTCATTGAGTCCAGTGACCTGGGCTAAGCAGACACTGCATGCTCACTATCTCCCCCATTTGAGCAAGTGAACAGGAACGTGGGAAGAAGAGTGGGTGGAGCCTGCATATGCCTATGCAAGGGAATGTCTACGGAAGCAGCACAGTATTACCCCTGGAGTAATGAGGTGTAACCTCTGAGTGGGCTAGCATTTACTTCACTGCCCTTCTCCCAGTTCCTAAAACCAACTTCCAAAGAAAAGCACATGGAGAGCCAAAATTCAATCATTGAAGATTTTCAGTAAGGACTGCACAGGGTCAACTTCCTCACATTCAAGTCCAAAAAGAGCAAAAGGAATTAACTTAATTTTAGGTACCAACTTTATACAGTCTTATGATAAAGAAACATAGCTATCAGCAACTTATTTTTCACTACATAACATAGATACTTTATCTTCACAGTGATACATAAATCTAAATAAAAACAACAAATTAAATCTGAACAGGTCAGTCCCCACAGAAACACAGTGAGAAGAAACTCAGAGTTTCCAAAAGCTTAGGTTGGGTTCATCTGAGTCTCAGTTACAGTTTATCACCAAAATCTATACAGTCTGTTCAGTCAAAAGCACTGCAAGATCTTCCCTCCACTTGCATGTAGAAATCTTCAGCTGGAATCAATACAGACTCTTTCTCCTTCTTTGCAGAAGTCAGCTAACTAATTCACCAACCACTCAGTTCAGTATATAGACTTTTTTTTTTAAATGCTCTTTCAAGGAAAATACAAAACTGAGAATAGCCAAGAAAAAAAAAAAGACATCCCCCATCATCATAATTAAATAAGAGAAATGTTGGTGAACTATACCTGTTGAGACAATTTTACTAAAACAGTTTGGCTAAAATCAAACAAAATTCAAAATATGCAATTAAAATAAAACGTTATTTTTCCCTCCCACTTTTCCCTGTCTATAACTGACACTGCCTGGGCTTCCCTCTTGGAGAGTTTACAATATCAATAACCTGCTGCAAAATGCTTCAGAGTTACGGAAAACAGCCTGCTGTCTGCTCTTAGGGTTCAGCTTTCATGACTCACACAGGACATGTGGGCTTTCGTAAAGCACCTGCCCAGACTACTTACCCTCATGGAGTCTGTGTCCAGCAACAGGGAACATATTAAGCATACTCCAAAACTGCCACACCCAAATCCAGAATCTTCTGAGTGTGGAGAACTAATTGTGTATCAGCCTAGCAACAATGAAACAGACACAACTCATTCTCTCCCCACCCACCCCAGATCTCTCAAAGAGATAGTTCTCTATTAGGTATGAGGGTCACAGAATCAGTGGAGGATATTTGTTTCCCTAAGCTACTCTAGTTTTGCTGCAATTGATACATGGCCCCTTGCTCAGGGCTGTGCCTAAAGACAGGATAGAACCCCAACAAAAGATTAAATTGATTGGCTGACTGAGGCTTTTGTGCCCCACATTTATCCTGCAGTCCTTCCCCCTAAATATTTCATGTGAATCAAACCTTTGTATCTCTCCTCCAAAACTCTAACACCCTCATCTCCTCCCCCACTTCAAAAATATTAGTGGTTTGGGGCTCCATCATAGGCTCCGACTCTATGGGTGCTCCAAGGCTGGAATTCTCACAGGGAAAAATTGGTGGGTGCTCTGCACCCACCGGCAGCTCCCCACCCCTCTGCCCCAGCTTACCTCTGCCTCTGCTCTGCCTCTGCCTCCTCCCCTAGCATGCCAGCACATCCTGCTTCTCCCCTTCCCAATCTCTTCCAGCACTTGCACTGCAAAACAGCTGTTTCCTAAGGCACGCCTGGGAGGGAGGAGAAGGGGGAATGTGTTGCACTTGGGAGAGGAGGTGGGGATTTGGGGATGGGTCCAATAGGGCAGGGAGAGGTGGAGTTAGGGTGGGGACTTTGGGGTAGGGGTGGAGTCAGGGTGGGGACAGGGCCAGGAGTGCAACCACCCACCGGAGCAGAAGGGGTTGGTGCCTGTGAGATCCAGGCCTTTGGCTGATCAAGGCCATTCTGACTGCCTTGCAGTTTATCTTTTGTTACCCTTTCTTATCCTGCTTAACCACAGTATGAAAGGCCCTTGTAGAATTCCATGTTACTGTGAGCTCCAATTACTAACACTAATAATCATAAGTACATACTTAGCTGTTATACTGCACTTTTCATTCATAGATCTCAAAGCATGGTGGCTCAGTACAGTTGTAACAGACCCATCAGTTGATGCTGATACTATCAGTACCTGATTTAGTTGGGGATTGGTCCTGTTTTGAGCAGGGGGTTGGACAAATGACCTACTGAGATCCCTTCCAAACCTAATGTTCTATGATTCTACCTAATAGCTCCAAAAGTCCTATTCCAACATATATGACATAATTCCACAACCCCTTTGGGGGCAGTCTCTTCTTTCTAAAGTCCTTGTTAGGAATTTGTAGGGAAACGTCCCAGACCGTTACAGCTCTTAATAATGGTAGAAATAGTTCTTCCTTCTCTCAGTTGAAGGGCAAGGGTTTATTTCTCCAGCCATAGCCCTGTAGTAGAGGAGTGTAGAATAGTGCCCAGGAGAAGCCTCATAGTGTTGCTGTGCCTAAATCAAGCCCTATGACCCAGGGAGCAACTTGAGGAGTGCCTCCTGCTTTGGGTATGTTTTTGAAGGATGCAGCATTCTCTCCCCAACCTGAAGCAATCAAGCTCCTCTGTTTGATGTGCTCTGTGGTGACAGCACTGCTTCACCTCAGCTATTTTGGTGAGTCTAAATTCACTGTGGACATTAGCCTCAGAAAACTCGATATTGAATTCATAGCCTAACTTGAGTTATCTACACTGGTGTTAACTCCTCTCAAGTTAACCTAGTTTGAGTGAGACCAGCCATATTGCAAAACAACCAATCCAGTTGGACAGACTGATTGGATTTGCTGCACAGAGTGGTTGTATTAGCAGCTGACAAGTGGTGCTAACTTCAGCTGTAGCCAATCCCTGACAGACCAGCCACCTCAAGTTAAAAGCATCGCCACACTTGATTTAAGGGATTTTGTGTAGGGACAGAATTCCAGTTAGCAGCACACTCAAATTATAATTCAAATTAACTCTGCAGTGAAGAAATCCCAGAGCCCTTTGTTTCGGGCACAGCCAGTACTGTGACAATGTTGAGAAGGTGAAGGTTTCTTCTGCCCATCTGTCCTTGGCATAGCCTCCCAAGTCCAGTTACAGTCTAACCTAAATTTAGAACTAGAGGTCTTGTTGTTTTATAGTCCCTTCTTTCCTCTGAGCTTTATATCTTCTGCAGCATACGGTATTATTTTGTTGTAAAGTGTCGTGTGAGAGTCTATGGTTGTTATTGGGTGCTCAAAAAATATGAATTCCTGTCTTTATTTATTTTACATTACATTTCTTGAAAACAAACAAATCATGTTGCTTCAAATACCTTTATTCCAAGCAGAAGTACTATAGATTTTACTTATAACAAATGTTCTTTGACTGATTAGGCAGTTTAACACCAGAATGCTGTTGAGCAGGTTTATTTGCTTACCTTTATTAATGTCCTTAGGCAAATATTTCTTTGCCTATAAAATATTGCAAATGATTTTAACTAAAACAGAGTTTTACTTAGGGAGATGTTTAATATAGACTTGTAATATTTACTGTGAGGGTAGAATGAATTGTTCATTGATCAAATCTGAACCTGATCCATATCAAGTCTGTATATATTTAGTCTCATTATACAGACCAGGATTTGATAGTTCTCTAATCTATTCTGCCAGATTTATGCAAATTAATTTGATTTTGAACTAAAGATAGGTGGAACTATGATCTTAAATTCACCAATACATTTCATCTGGATTTTCAGATTATTTTTGTGTGAATGAATATTCATTATTTGACCTTTTCTAAAATCCAGCAGCAGAGGTAAGGGAGTTTTCGGGAGACTTAAATTAATCCAGACCTTCATAGGTTCTTGGGATTCCTCCCTAAGCTATAGGACATTCCATGTGGACAAATCCACTAGATTTCCTAACTCTTTGGATTTACAGAGTCACAAAGGATCCATAGTGATAACCCCATGGACTGATTCTCCAGTTCCTTATATATTCTGTAGTCCTTTAGGTCAATGCAGAATGAACACATAATAGGTATAAAATACCACAGTGTCAAAATGGTAGCATTTTGCATTCACTTTGCACAGCTGTAAAGGACTATACAAAGTTCAGAAGCAATATTGAATTAGGCCCAATGATTACAGACATTGCTGTTTGGGAGCAACACATGCTCCTCTTTCTCCTTCTGGCAGTGTGGAAGCTATGACAAACATTAAATGTCTGCTAGCCACAAAAAAAACTAAACAAAAAATAAAGTTAGAATTTGATTTCATATATGACTTTGACAGTGATTCAGTTTCATTCTCAATTCACCCTTGTCCCTCGGTTAGCTTTGATTTTTCAAAACAAATAATTTGGCTGGAAATAGTTGTCTTTCACTTCTGATATAAACTTCTGAAATCAAACAAGTGGATTTTTTTTAAATGAAACTAGATTGCATAAGAAGCGTGCATGGTTTTCTAAATAGAGAAGATCAGTGAGAAGGAAAGAAAAGAAAAACGAGTAACAAACTTTCAGACTTCAACCATTAATCTTTAATTTCAATCCTTTGATCATTGAATGCACTGTTTTCCCTTGATGCTCATCCTAGTGAGTTCCAAGGTGTTTTTCTAGCAAGAAATTTTCCTTTTATAGCTCTTGTTTCTTTCCCTTTTATTCTGCAGTTATTTAAGCAAGAGTACTTTCCATTCCACTCCCTCTTCAGAGAATGACTCAAACTCTTGTTTCTTTAAAACCTTATAATATCCTGAAAACTAATTTGAGGACAGCATCTCCTATGTGGGAACAAGCCAATATGTCTGTTCACTAACATCATCAGTCTTCAGGACTCACATAGATCTTAACGACATTAATTTGGAAAGTGTTCTCAATTAGGCATTTTTGAAAATAATTTATTTTCAAAAAATCAAACCAAACATTTTCAATTTTGTTATCCCTGCCCCTCTTTGTTCTCTAAAAAGAAAAAAAAAAGGGGGAGTGCATGTGGAAGGTCCAGGAGGAAAGCAAAACAATTAAAACCAACCCCTTTTTAATAAAAAATCCTAAAACAATATATTTTTGTCAACATCTTTTTTTTTAAAAGAAAGCCAGTTTGGCTACCTCAAGAACTGAGTTCTAGCTTCCAAAAAGAATGAGTCATGGTGCATCTTTATTCTTCACAATGGTGAAAACTCTAGGAATTATTCAATTAATATTGGTTGATTTATCTCAGCATGAACCTAGTCGGGGAGAGAAAGTCTTTGTGAACCCAGAGCAAACATAAACTATGTTATAAAAGAGGAGGTTTTTGCTCTGGTGTATTCTTTGTTGACTTCAGTGAAATCCTCTCAGGGTTGTAAGATAATAAAGCTTTTTAAAATAAATAAACAAATAAAAAAGGTGGGGTGGGGGAGAGAGAGAAACAGACACAGAACTTGTCAAACAGGGTTATCCAAGATTTTGTATCTTCATCCATGGTTCAAAGCATTGGGGATGCTGCAGTTGATCATGCTAGTGTTTATCTAATATACTGTCTCTTAAATATGATCTTACCTTTTAAAATTACTATTGTTTAAGGTTAAAATTCAGAGCCCTGTTTGGGTGGGCAGGCTGCAAAAGTAAGGAATCCTCCCCACCAGGCTGCAAAGATGCTGTGAAGCTGTTCCATGCAGCTTTCTCCAGCCTAATAACCAAAGTAATTTCCATAGCTTTCTACATGGCCCTTCCATGATTCAGCCATGCCCTGCATCCTGTGCCTCCTCACATATAGTTTAATCTAACTTATTTGGCAGATATGTGCCCGTTCAGTTGTCTTCCATGCCCATTGGAGTGGTAAGCTTGATTTTGCCAAAAACTGTTATACTTTAACAAAAGAAAATGCTAAGAAACAAGGAAACAAAAAAAGAATCATAAAAGGAAGACTGGACCTACTGATGTACACTTTTCAGCTTGTGTGCCTATTAAATATTTAGAACTCTCTATACTAAGAAACAGTTTAGGGATCCACTTTATTTTTTCCTCAGACTTTTACCAGTTTCACTAAACTTTCTCATGACTGTGAGATGCTTTGATGCATTAGTGTCTAAGAACAGGTTGTCTTGCCAGCACTCAGAGAAGAAAAAATAGTTTCCTGCTCACAAGATAGACCTAAATATATAGATATAGTTTCTAGCTAATATGTTGTATGTCAGAATTAATGAGTTCTGTTTTTAAGAGGCAAGCTTTTGCAAGCTGTAATGTAGATTTCTTTGAAATCCCACAACCAGAGAAACAGAATTGAATGACACTGGAGTAATACAGATATTTATTTTCTTAGAGATATTACAAACTTGGAAAAAACACATTATCCCAACAGATTTGGGGAAAATCCCAACGTGGTCAGCAGTATATTATATTTAAACAACAGGAGGCTAAGACTAGTTGCCTTAGTATAAGTTATGGTTACACTATGTGCTTATTTTCTAAGAAGTCACTATTCACCCAAGGAGCAAAGTGCTTCTGCTTCATTAGCCAAGTTATTTCTCAGGCTATTCCAAACTCCTGCACTGTAATTATCCAATTGATAGGTACATAGTGTACACAGAAGTCCATTCATTATAAGACATTGCTATAGTTTGGAGGAAAAAGCAACTATATCTTTTTAAAGTTAACTGTTCTGAACTGATGTGAAGAATTCTGCATAGTGTATCTCATGAAGAGAATCAACTCAGTGACACATATGCATAGTACTGCCAGACTATGATGCATACATATATTTGGAGTTCAGTATATGAAAGTCTCATATCAGACATTGAAATAAACAGCAGAAATTCCTGAATTTTGTTTCCCATGACTCAGCTGTACAGTTTAGCTGAGGACCATAGAATACATAGATGATAAAATAGTCCGTGTAACATTTCATAGATAGGAGGAAAAGATAATAATATTCAGGATAAACAGATAAAGAGGTGCAAGAGATGGCTCAATTGCCCTGCCCAAGTAAAAATGTAAATAATTAGAAATTAAATTAAATCTTGGTTGTTGATTACTTAAAAGCCATTTTACGAAGATACAAAATTAGTTGGTGAACTCTGATGAAATAAATCCTCCAAAAACTCAATCCTTGAAAATTATCATTCCTTCCAGTGACGAAACATTCAATCTTTTTTTTTTAACAATGTCGTATCATTTCGGATTGAAGAATAATTATTATTTGTATTCATTTATTGAAACAGAAAACTCCTATAACTTCAAAAGAGTGTTTATGGTAGACCATTTCAGGGCCTGATAATAAATGTCTATATTCTATAGATTATTGACAGGGTAGAATAGAATTGCTTTATTGACCCATTAGTGGTTTGTTGTGTCATCAACGCTGCCATTTAAAACCTGATTCTGTTTAAAGACTGCTGTAGTCTACTTTTTATTTTAAAATGTATCTGTGACCCTAAGATCATTTTTAATAATCAATTTGATGATTTGTTGAAAATTCACAGGAACTTCTTTCCTTAACAGAAGAAATGTTAATTAATAATATTTTCTCCCATAATCTGTCATGGAATAATGTCTCATAATACTTCAGTTAAAGATAAAATAATTTTAATTACAGCTGCAAGGGCCCAGTTGTCCCACTTCAGGGCATGAGCCACTTTCAGTGACTTTGATAATTTTTTGGTATGTATTCTGAGACTTGAGAGTACGGCAGAGTCATCCATCTGCCAGCCAGACCAAAAGACTTGAGAAGTGTGCTTCTTTCCTGGAGCTAGAATTCAGGATGTGACAGAGTGTCTGCCAAGAGTTATCAAGCCCTTGGACTGTCATCCCTTCCTGCTCCTCCATGTGCACACCAGGAATGACCTTGAGTGGGTCAATGCAGACTACATGGCTCTGAGAAGAAGGATAAAGCAGTTTGAGGTGCAAGTTGTGTTCTTTTCCATCCTCCCTGTTGAAGGAAAAGGCCCAGGTAGGCCTCAAATTGTGGAGGTAAATGCATGGTTACACAGGTGGTGTCAGAGAGAGGGCTTTGGATTCTTCAACCATGGGATGTTGTTCCAGGAAGAAGGATTGCTAGGAAGAGATGGGATCCACCTGACAAAGAGAGGGAAGAGTATCTTCGCAGGCAGGCTTGCTAATCTAGTGAGGAGGGCTTTAAACTAGGTTCCCTGGGGCATGATGACCTAAGCCCTGAGGTAAGTGGGGAAATGGGATACCAGGAGGAAACACAAGGAGGAGAGTGCAACAGGGGAGGCCTCCTGATTCATACTGAGAAAGCAGGGCAACTGGCTAGTTATCTTAGGTGCATGTACATGAACTCCAGAAGCTTGGGAAACAAGCAGGAAGAATTGGAAGTTCTGGCACAATCAAAGAACTATGGTGTGACTGGAATAACAGAGACTTAGTGGGGTAGCTCACATGACTGGAGCACTGTCATGGATCGTATAAACTGTTCAGGAAGGACAGGTATGGGAGGAAAGGTAGAGTAGTTGAACTGTATGTAAGAGAGCAGTATTATTGCTCAGAGTTCCAATATGAAACTGGAGAAAAGCCTGTTGAGAATCTTTGGGTGAAGTTTAGAAGTGAGAGCAACAAGGATGATGTTGTGGTGGGAGTGTGCTATAGACCACTGGACCAAGAGAATGAGGTAGATGACTATTTCTTTAGACAATTAACTGAAATTTCCAGAAAACACCCTGGTTCTAAAGGGGGACTTCAATCTCATGGACATCTGCTGGGAGAGCAATATAGCAGTGCACAGACAATCCAGGAAGTTTTTGGAAAGTGTTGGGGACAATTTCCTGGTGCAACTACTGGAGGAAACAATCAGGGGTCGTTTTCCTCTTGACCTGCCGCTTACAAATAGGGAAGAATTGGTAGGGGAAGTAGAAGTGGGTAGCAACCTGGGCAGTAGTGACCATGAGATGGTTGAGTTCAGGATCCTTATAAAAGGAAGAAATAAGAGTAGCAAAATATGGACCCTGGACTTCAGAAAAGCAGACTTTGACTTCCTCAGGGAACTGATAGGCAGGATCCCCTGGGAGGCTAATATGAGGGGGGAAGGAGTCCAGGAAAGCTGGCTGTATTTTAAAGAAGACTTATTGAGGATGTAGGAACAAACCATCCCAATGTGCAGAAAGAATAGGAAACATGGCAGGAGACCAGATTAGCTTAACAGTGAAATCTTTGGTGAGCTTAAACACAAAAGGAAGCTTACAAAGAGTGGAAACTTGGACAGGTGAGTAGAAAGGAGTATAAAAATATTGCTGGAACATGCAGGGATGTGATCATTAAGGACAAGGCATAACTGAAGTTGCAGCTAGCTAGGGATGTGAAGAGTAACAAGAAGAGTTTCTACAGATACGTTAGCAACAAGAAGCAGGTCAGGGGAAGTGTGGGACCCTTACTGAATGGAAAGGGCAACATAGTGACAGATGATGTGTATAAAGCTGAAGTACTCAGTGCTTTTTTTGGCCTTGGTCTTCATAGACAAGTTCAGCTCCCAGACTGCTGCACTCGGCAACACAGCATGGATAGTAGCTGAGCAGCCATCAGTGGTAAAAGAACAGGTTAAGGACTATTTAGAAAAGCTGGACATGTGCAAGTCCCTGTGTCCAGATCTAATGCATCCAAGGGCGCTAGGGAAGTTGGCTCATGTGATTGCAGAGCCATTGGCCATTATCTCTGAAAATTCGTGGCAATCGGGGGAGGTCCCAGATGATTGGAAAAAGGCAAATATAGTGCCCATTTTTACAAAAAGGAAGAAAGAGAAAATGGGGAACTACGGACTAGTCAGCCTCACTTCAGTCCCCAGCAAAATCATGGAGCAGGTCTTCAAGGAATCCATTTTGAAGCACTTGGAGGAGAGGAAGGTGATCAGGAACAATCAACATGGATTCACCAAGGGCAAGCCATGCCTGACCAACCTGATTGCCTTCTATGATGAGATAACTGGCTCTGTGGATATGTGGAAAGAAGTGTACATAATATATCTTGACTTTAGCAAAGCTTTTGATATGGTCTCCTACAGTATTTTTGCAAACAAGTTAAAAAAGTATGGTTTGGATGAATGGACTATAAGATGGATAGAGAGATGGTTACATTGAGGTCTCAGTGAGGAGTGATCAACAGCTCTAGGTCTAGTTGGCAGCCAGTATCAAGTGGAGTACCCCAGGGGTCAGTCCTGGGGCCAGTTTTGTTCAACATATTTATTAATGAACTTGATGATGTGAATTATTTCACCCTCAGCAAGTTTGCAGATGACACTAAGCTGGGGGAGAGGTAGATACGCTGGAGGGTAGGGATAGGGTCCAAAGTGACCAAGACAAATTGGAGGATTGGGCCAAAAGAAATCTGATGAGGTTCAACAAGGATAAGTGCAGAGTCCTGCACTTAGGATGGAAGAATCCTATGTACTGCTATAGGCTAGAGACTGACTGGCTAAGCAGCAGTTCTGCAGAAAACAGCTTGGGGATTACAATGGATAGATAAGAAGCTGGATATGAGTCAGCAGTGTGCCCTTGTTGCCAAGAAGGTTAATGGCATATTGGGCTGCATTAGTAGGAGCATTACCAGCAGATCAAGGGAAGTGATTATTCCCCTCTATTTGGCACTGGTGAGGCCACATTTGGAGTATTGCATCCAGTTTGGGGCCCTCCACTACAGAATGGATATGGACAAATTGTAGAAAGTCCAGTGGAGGGCAGCAAAAATAATTAAGGGGCTGGGGAACATGACTTATGGGGCAAGGCTGAGGGAACTTGGCTTGTTTAGTCCACAGAAGAGAAGAGTGAAGGGGGATTTGATAGCAGCCTTCAACTACCTGAAGGGGAAGGAGCTCGGCTGTTCTGAGTGATGGGAGATGACAGAACAAGGAGCAATGGTATCAAGTTTCAGTTGGGGAGGAGGTCTAGGTTGGATATTAGGAAAAACTATTTCACTAGGAGGGTGGTGAAGCACTGGAATGGGTTACCTAGGGAAGTGGTGGAATCTCCATCCTTAGTGGTTTTTAAGGCCCAGCTTGGTGTTGGTCCTGCTTTGAGCAGGGGGCTGGAGTAGATGACCTCCTGAGGTCTCTTCCAATCCTAATCTTCTATGATTCTAAGGCTCCAGAACTATAGTATATGAGGGAAAGACAGAGAGATTATTAGGCAGAGATTTTGTAGCCAAGCTTCAACCAAGAGCGGATTTTTGAAGCCAATTTATGAACTACAGACTGTGGAGTCTATAATGGAAAAACGGACACAATCTTAACTAATATAGTGTGAATGGAGCTGCTAGAAGAACAGTTATGTGATTGAGAACTAAAATGTAGGCTACACATCTGGAGAGAGGCATGTGTCCCTGACAGAAACAGATCTTGGGTGATTTCTTAAATGGCATTAAAATTAATAAGTTATACTTCCATCACTTTACTTCTGCTAACGTGCCATGTGGTTTCCATATTTCACAGTGCACACATCATTTGAGCTTTGAAGGAAACTTGCTTAATCAAAAAGTCAGCTGTATTCAAATTATTCATAAGGGAAATTGCATCTTTGGAAATTAAAACATGTTCTGGGCAAAATCAGATGCTATTTTGTGGAAGAAGGAAGTAAGTGATTCATAAAGACGACTCTGCTTTCTCTGAGCACCTAATACTGGATGACTGTATAACCCAAATAGGGACCACAGAAGACACAGAAGAAAAGACTTATTTTAGAGAACCTTAAGAGTTTTTCTTCTGATTTACAGACTTTCCACTCTGCATTTGAATAATAGCAACAAAGCAGCATGGAATCTTAGAAAGAGACTAAGGTGGAAATGGTTCAAGCAAAAGTGAAAATCCATATCTAAAAGACTAAAACTTAACATAGCAAGATACAGTGGGAGCTACATTGAGATGTGCAGGTGGCCATGCAAATGTTAACAAACAGTCTGGCAGCCCACCAGCGGATTACCCTGATAGGCCGCATGCAACCCACGGGCCGCAGGTTGCCCACTAGTGCTCTACGGGATTCCCACATGTTGCCCAGACAGAATCCTCTCTTTGCCTGTTTCCAGAAATCAACAATTTAAGAGCAAATACTCTTTTTGTTCCATTTGCAGCCCATATGCTGGTGTAATTTCCATCTTGTTTTGTTTTGTTTTTTACCCATTCCGTCCATCTCTGGTACTGAATCAAATACTTAGGGGCATATTATGCTATTGATTTGTAAGCATATCTCTCTGCTGGATCCAGTGAGGATCTCTGTTTAAAAATCAGTGGCACAATATTGTTTATAATGATAGACAAACAGGCAAAGGGATATAGAATTTGGCTCGTCAGTTACCCATGATATTGAATAACCCATTAATGAGTTACATTGTAATTATCACCTGACAGGCAACACTGTATATCCAGTAGTCAGAAATAGAATTAAACAACATATTCACATAAATGCAAGGCAAATTACATCTGAATAATGAATACCAAAGATATAGATGATTTGCTTCTTTGTTATAGTTTATCCAATGAAAAAAGCAAGTTTGTGAATTGGCTCCATGAATTGTAGCTGTTCCTGATTCAAATGCAGTACTTGAATCTCAGTGTTTTCATAGAATAATATAAGAATTACATAACATTGATATTTTTCAAGAAGCTGTATCAATAGAATATACAAGTAGCCATAACATTTAAAATAATTCTACTCAGGGACAGTATGTTTCAGTGCTTGAAAAAATTACTCTAATCTGTTTTTGTGTCAATTTCAGGTACAAAATCAAATTGAAGTCTGCAGAAGCAAGGTCAGAGCTAAAACATGCTTTTAGAAGTTTCTCTCCAAGTCAAATGCTGTAAGCATGGTTTTATTCATTTCATAATTTATTTGCAGATTTTCATTACTTCTTAACACCATATATTTCTATTTTATAATTCTTTAGTGCTTTTATCTCTTCCCCATTTTATATTCCTTAAAATTTAAGACCTAACTTTTATTTGAACTTTATGATCTTAAAATGTAACCATCCAATCTTCTCTTTCACCAGCATGTTGTCCTCCCCTTTATCTTTCCTGACTCTTTTTTTTAATTCCATTTCACCATGCCTTCACCCACTGTCTACTACAGCTTGATCCAAGGCCTATTTAAGTCAGTGGGATGCTTTTCACTAGTCCCAGTAGATGTTGGATCAAGTCCTTTATCCACTTCCTCCTATTTTGAGAAACATTAAGAAATAGGGGGTCGGGTTTACAAAGATGTACTAGTTTGTTGCAAACAAGGATATTACTAGGATATTTTAATGTCTCAGTTAAGTGATTTGGTTTGACCAAAGCAAAAGATGTTTTCTACAACATCATACATATGTATTACATAAATTACCATTTTAACTAAATACCATATGAAACCAGTGGCTTCTTGTTAAATTAAACTTGTATAATCTATACATTTGGTTAATTTTCTATTGACTTCAGTAAGAATTAGAACAGGATCCAGACGAATAAAAATTGCCAATATGGCAAATGTACAGCTGGAGAATATGCAGTATGAAATAAAAACCATCCCTCTTTCAATTTTAGTTCTTTCTCTCTTTTGATAAGTTTTCCTCAACTACTTTTCTTTACCATAGGTGTTAGAAAATGTAAGAAAGAGTGAAACCTCCAAATGTCATCCTTGGAATATTTTTTACACAAAGATATGGCTAAAGAAATGGATTTTTACTTGTCCTCAAAATTCCTAAATTGTAACAGTAAAAGAAGATGCAGCGCCTATGAATTCTTTGTCTGTCTTCCTGAAAAAAAAAGTGTATTAAAGGCTATTAGCATGGAAGCTTCAGATTAGTAATTTACAATCTACAAATGGTACACACATGATCGGCAATTCACGCAGTAGATGTATTTTTTCTTCTTCCAGTATTTCTTCACTACAACTCCATAAAGTATTGAACAACAAAATGTTTGTGGCTGATTTTTTTTGAAAAATTCTAAATCTGTGCACTTTATTTAGCTATTACCAGATAGACCATGATAAATCATGACATATGAACTAAGAATGCCAATATGCTGTCCGTAATAGCTTCTTGGTTTTGCTACTGGTAGCTCTTGAAATATTCTTCAAACTGGATAAGGGTTGTTTTTCAAGAGCATAACAATAATAGCTATTTCTTCCTAATACTATATAGATCATGCTGGCAACTGGAGTATAAATATTTCTCATGTATTCTCGTTTGCTGCTTTTCATCTGGCTGGAAGCAAAAGTTTACAGGTCTTGACAAGATATCCATTAGCTGTTCTGGTCCCCTACTAATGTTTGTTATCTCAACTGAAAATAACACAGAAGGTTTAAAAGCAAGTAGATGACACCGTTCTACACTGTTTCTAGATTACTTTGGCTATATTTGTCATGTCTTCTGCTTTGATGCTCACATTAGTAATTGTTACCTGACATACCAGGCTCCATTTCGGTTTATCCAGAAGAGCTTCTGATTCATACAAGAGCAAAGGTTCTGGTTTGAATCTCAACTATATGTGTACAATTTATATTTCAGAGGGGTGAAAGGAGCATTGGTAAAGCATGGCAGAAGGCTAATACATAATATTTATAATATTTTTAAATCAAATACAGTGATAAAGAGATATTTTAAAAAAGCTTAGTCACACATGGTTATTCAATACTGCATCATGTACATTTTAGATTAAATGAACATGAGCACTGTACACAAATAGTGACATGAAAATAAGGCTGAGCAAAGGAGTAAAATTGCATTTTTCAATAAATTTTCAATTTATTTCTCCAAATTTCACCTGCCTGATTTTCAAATGTATCAGTAAAGTATACTTTTGACAAATACAATAATACAAATTACAGCTGGGTGAGTGGATTTTGTTGTTGTTGTTTTATTTTGAATGTGCAAACACTTATCCAGAATGGCCAAATATTGTCCAAATCTGAATTTGTTACCTAAACTTTTGCTGAATCCTATCTAAAATATATCAACATATAGATTTTGGATATTATGTTTCAGATTTCAAAAGGACAAGAAATAAGAATTAAGCAGAACTTGCAAGATATTATTTTAGAATTTAAAAACAAATCCATTTTTGAGAGGTATGCTGTTTCAAAAAGTAGGTGCATCTGAAACAGTACATTTTTTACTTTACATATTATTCAGTTAAAATATATGTAAGCCTCAGAGTTAGAGGACTTTGGTATGGAACTCTCTGTACTCTCTATATGGGAAAGGGGAAAAGATCTCTGGCCAGCCTCATTTATATTAATTTTAATGTTGCTTATCCAAAGCTCCACATACTGTATTTTGTTGCGTTTGTTGGAATTTGTCTATGTTCTGATTGTATAAATGATAACAAATTGTTACTATGAATGTACTCATGAAAAGGCACTGGAATTGTGCAATGTATGTCCTGGAAAAGCTGAGATTATAGGTAGTGGAATCTGTTTGAGAATGGGAGTCATGCATAAAAAGAAAAGGGCAGAGGCCTGTGTCCTGGAGACTGGAAGCTGTACTCTAGGAAGTACTGACTCTGTTCAAGGGTCATGCTCTGTTTTTGCTTCCTCACAAGAAGATTCTGAGCCCTATTTGGAGAAATTCAGAAGAAACAGATCTAAAATGAAACTAAAATGATTGTGAAAAGTGAGAGTGGTAAAACAGCATCATAATGAATTTACCCCTTATCTTTTAGTGCAATGCATAGCAAATACGTAAGACTCCAGTGTAACAGCTGAATACAGGAAGTTGTGAATCTCATCGGCTAATCCAATTTGAAATCAATATTCATTTTCTCTACCATTTTAAACTAAACACTGAAAAGAACATACTTTCATAATCATGCTCAGTCTAATTAAACTCTATGGGCTAAATTGTGCCTTTGAGTACAATAGCCACAGTGTGAGAGATAAGGTACTGTGGCAGCCAAACAAAGATGGCTGGAAGCATTTTGCTTGTACTGCGAAGATGCAGGCAGGCTGCTACGGAAGAAGCATGGGACAGCACAGTCCACAGCACCGCTGCAACACCTCTTGAAAGGTCTGATGTGTAGTTATCCCATGTTTTGTAGCAGACTTAGGGGGCATGGAGCCTAGACATATGACAAACTGACTGGATACACCCATTTTGGAGCATAGATTAAACCCAGCTATGTTAACTGGTCCCTCACTGTAATGCTTAGGGAGCATTAGAAACCAGCTATGACAGGACCCTGTACAGCTGCACAAGGAAAGAAAATCCTTGTGCTCCCCGTTCCCATACCCCCACCTCCACAACACACGCTCTTCTGGTCTCTTTCCATAAGGTTTATCTGCAATTGCCTAATTTTTGTGAAGGCCTTGTCCTGGAAATAAGAAATTGTCAGCCACTTCGTGACCTATCAAAAGTACATCTGACCAAAACCTTGTGATTTAATATTGTGCTCTTTTGGGAAATCAGCCTTTAACATATCAAGCAATGCTGACTTTCTTAGAAGAATACACACATCTATATTGGCTAAATGCAGGGCCGACTCTAGCAATTTCGCCGCCCCAAGCACGGCTGCAAGCCGCAGGGGGCACTCTGCCACTCGCCGGTCCCGTGGCTCCGGTGGACCTCCCGCAGGCTTCCCTGTGGGGGGTCCGGTGGTCCCGTGGCTCCGGTGGACCTCCCGCAGGCTGGTCCACCGGAGCCGTGGGACCCGTGGACCCCCTGCAGGCACGCCTGTGGGAGTCCACTGGTGCCATCTGCCACCCTCCCGGCAACTGGCAGAGCACCCCCCGCGGCATGTCGCCCCAAGCACGCGCTTGGCACGCTGTGGCCTGGAGCTGGCCCTGGCTAAGTGTATGTAAAAATAAATGAATGTACAGTTAGAGCTGAGCGAAATATGGTACCCAGATTAGGTGATGCTGAAATATTTTACAAATTTGTGACAGTTTTTCTGAATTGTTTAGAACAAAAACAACCTTAAAAAACCTAAACCCTTTCACCTGCCTCTCCCATGTATGTGTACATTCGGTGCAAGGAACTGCTGGCCCTCAGAGACTGTGTACAGGCTTTGGACACCGGAGTGTCTGAACTGGAGGACCTGAGGAAGACATAGAGAAACACAGATGAGACATTCTGGGACACAGTAGAATGGTCCCAGCCCCGATCTAACAGCCTCTGTGCTGTTGAGGAGGATGAAAGTCCCAGGGAAGGAGAGCATCTAAGTGGAGCAGAGGGAAACAATCCCATAGTTGAGACCCTCCCTTCAGATGATGGTGTGGTATCCTCTTGCACTGGGGGATGGAACTCCAGCTATTAGAAAGAGACAGGTATTAGTAATGGGATAGTCGATCATTAGAAAAATAGATAGCTGAATTTGCGATGAACAGAGAACCATATGGCGACTTGTCTACCTGGTGCAAAGATTGCGGATCTCTTGAGACATCTAGATAGACATCTAGAAGGAGCCAGTGTTCATGGTAGGTGTATGTACCAGTGACATAGGAAGGATATGAGAGGTGTCCTGGAGGCACAATTTAAGCTGATAGGTAAGAGATTGAAGTCCAGGCCCTCCATGGTAGCATTCTCTGAAATGCTTCCAGTTCCACACGCAGGGCCAGTTAGACAGGCAGAACGGCAGGGTCTCAGTGCATGGATGAGACGATGGTGTAGGGAGGAAGGGTTTAGATTTATTAGGAACTGAGGAAACTTTTGGAAAAGGAGGAGCCTATATAGGAAGGAAGGGCTCAGCCTAAACCAAAATGCAACCAGATTGCTGGCCCTTTAATGAGGTCGTACAGCAGTTTGTAAACTAATGGCTGGGGGAAAGCTGACAGGTATAGAGGAGTACTTGGCTCAGACATCCCTTAGGGGAAGATCTATTAATATTGAATTTCTATGTCCTAATGAGGATGAGAGGATGGAAAATAATAAAATACAGGCAGGGTCTGATTAGAAACAGTCAAATAAAAGAGTCTCATTCAATTACATTGTGTAATGGCAGACAGCTAAAGGGAGACAAGTTTTTAAAGTGCTTATATACTAATACTAGGAGTCTAAATAATAAAATGGGTGAGCTAGAGTGCTTCATATTAACTGAGGATATTGATATAATTGGCATCACAGAAACTTGGTGAAATGAGGCTAATCAGTGGGATATGGTAATACCGGGATACAAATAATATCGAAAAGATAGAACAGGTCGTGCTGGTGGGGGAGTGGCATTATATGTGAAAGAAAGCATAGAATAAAATGAAATAAAAATTGTAAATGAATCAAACTGTACCACAGAATCTCTATGGATAGAAATTTCATGCTCTAATAATAAGAATATAGCAGTAGGGATATATTACCGACCACCTGCCCAGGATGGTGATAGTGACTGTGAAATGCTCAGGGAGATTAAAATAAAAAACTCAATAATAATAATGAGGGATTTCAGTTATTCCCATATTGACTGGATGCATGTCACCTCAGGATGGGATGCAGAAATAAAATTTCTTGACACCTCAAATGACTGCTTCTTGGAGCAGCTGGTCCTGGAACCCACCAGAGGAGAGGCAATTCTTGATTTAGTCTTAAAGTGGAGCACAGGATCTGCTCCAAGAGGTGGACCACTTGGTAATGGTGAGCATAATATAATTAAATGTAATATCTCTATGGCAAGAAAAACACCACAGCATCCCAACACAATAGCATTTAATTTCAGAAAAAGGAACTACACAGAAATAAACTGCATGGAAACCTTTTAAAGACACTATAATAGATGCTCAACTTTAACATATACCCCAAATTGAAAACCATAGTAAGACAACCAAAAAAGAGCCACCGTGGCTAAACAACAAAATAAGAGAAGCAGTGAGATGCAAAATGGCATCCTTTAGAAAGTGGAAGTTAAATCCTAGTGACAAAAATAGAAAGGAGCATAAACACTGGCAAATGAATTGTAAAAATATAATTAGGAAAGCCAGAAAAGAATTTGAGGAACAGTTAGCCAAAGACTCAAAAAGTAATAGCAATTTTTTATAAGTACATCAGAAGCAGGAAGACTGCTAAACAGCCAGTGGGGCCACTGGATGATCGAGGTGCTAAAGGAGCACTCAAGGATGATAAGACCATTGCAGAGAAAACTAAATGAATTCTTAGCATTGGTCTTCATGGCTGAGAGTGTGAAGGAGATTCCCAAACCTGAGCTATTCTTTTTAGGTGACAGATCTGAGGAACTGTCCCAGATTGAAGTGTCACTAGAGGAGGTTTTGGAACAAATTGATAAATTCAATAGCAATAAGTCACCTGGACCAGATTGTATTCACCCAAGAGTTCTGAAGGAACTTAAATGTGAAATTGCAGAACTACTAACTGTAGTCTGTAACCTATCATTTAAACCAGCTTCCGTACCAGATGGCTGGAGAATAGCTAACGTGATGCCAATTTTTAAAAAGGGCTCCAGAGGTGATCTCAGCAATTACAGGCCTGTAAGTCGGACTTCAGTACCAGACAAACTGGTTGAAACTATAATAAAGAACAATATTGTAAGACATATAGATGAACATAATCTGTTGAGCAAGGGTCAACATGGTTTTAGTAAACAGAAATCATGCCTCACTAATCTACTAGAATTCTTTGAGGGGGTCAACAAGCATGTGAACCAAGGGGATCCAGTGGATACAGTGTACTTAGATTTTCAGAAAACCTTTGAGACCATCCCTCACCATTGGCTCTTATGCAAAGTAAGTTGTGATTGGGTAAGAGGGAAAGTGCTCTCATGGACTGGTAACAGGTTAAAAGATAGGAAACAAAGGGTAAGAATAAATGGTCAGTTTTCAGAATGGAGAAATAGTGGTGTCCCCCAGGGGTATGTTCTGGGACCAATCTTCTTTAACATATTCACAAATGATCTGGAAAAAAGGGTAAATATTGAAGTGGCAAAATTTGCAGATGATACAAAATTTCTAAAGATAGTTAAGATTTGGGCAGACTGTGAAGAGCTACAAAAGGATCTTTCAAAACTGGGCGACTGGGCAACAAAATAGCAGATGAAATGTAATGTTGATAAATGCAAAGTAATACACATTGGAAAGCATAATCCCAACTATACATATAAAATGGTGGGGTCTAAATTAGCTGTTACTACTCAAGAAAGAGGTCTTGGAGTCATTGTGGATAGTTCTCTAAAAACATCCACTCAATGTGAAGCGGCAGTCAAAAAAGCAAACAGAATGTTGGGAATCATTAAGAAAGGGCTAGATAATAGGAGAGAAAATATCATGTTTCTTCTATATAAATCCATAGTACACCCACATCTGGGCTGTGTGTAGATGTGGTCGCCCCATCTCAAAAAAGATATATTGGAATTGGAAAAGGTTCAGAAAATGGATAAAAAATAAATGATTAGGGGTATGGAACGGCTTTCGTATGAGGAAAGATTAATAAGACTTGGACTTTTCAGCTTGCAAAAGAGACGACTAAGGAGAGATATGATTGAGGGCTATAAAATCATTACTGGTGTAGAGAAAGTAGATAAGGAAGTGTTGTTTACTCCTCATAACACAAGAACTAGGAATCATCAAATGAAATTAATAGACAGCAGGTTTAAAACAAATAAAAGGAAGTATTTCTTCACACAACACCCAGTCAACCAGAGGAATTCCTTGCCAGAGGATATTGTGAAGGCCAGAACCATAACATGGTTAAAAAAAGAACTAGATAAATTCATGGAGGATTGATATATCAATGGCTATTAGCCAGGATGGGCAGGAATGGTGTCCCTAGCCTCTGTTTGCCAGAAGCTAAGAATGGGCAATAAGGGATGGATCACTTGATGATTACCTGTTCTGTTCTTTCCCTCTGGGGGACCTGGCACTGGCCACTGTCAGAAGATCTTTGGTCTGACCCAATAGGACCATTCTTATGTTCTTATATTTCATTTCAATGTTTTTTAAAAAGAAATATTTTGGATTTTTTTTTGGTTGCAATGATGTTTTGTTTCAAAATTACCTTTTATTGTATTTTTTTTAATAAAAAATGTTCTTAAATGGTCAAAATTGGGAGAGGGAATTTTTTTGTACCTGAAACTATTTTTCTGCCTGATCAATTTACTATTTGTTTTTTTTTTTTAAAGAAAAAAATCAGTCTGTTTGATCAACAACTATTCCCCCTGCACTTCCGTAATTTCCAGTTAACACATATTTGCACAATGTTGTGTACGGTAGGGATATGCACAGGCCCAAACTCTCAGACATTTGAATTAATGAATTTGACATTCTCATTTACTTCTGTATAAGTATGAGAAATAATTTTAAATATTCTACTCATTATGTGTGTACTTCACCAAAGGTCCAGGCAACAGCAGATCCTTAGCTGTTCTATTGACATCAGTGGAATTATAACACTTTATGTCAGCTCAGGAGCTGACTCCAGAACTTTTATTCATCATGTTCATCCTCATCTGAGGAAAATTCATAAATTGATTTGAATTGTAACATCAAAAAGATATCTCCTTTCTTCACCCCTCTATTTCTTCATCATTGTAGATCAGGGGTCAGCAATCTTTCAGAAATGGTGCACTGAGTCTTCATTTATTCACTTTAATTAAGGTATCGCCTGCCAGTAATACATTTTAACATTTTTAGAAGGTCTCTTTCTATAAGTCTATAATATATAACTAAACTATTGTTGTATATAAAGTAAGTAAGGTTTAAAAATGTTTAAGAAGCTTCATTTAAAATTAAATTAAAATGCAGAGCCCCCTGGCCAGGACCTGGGCAGTGTGAATGCCACTGAAAATCAGCTCTCATGGCACCTTTGGCACAGGTTGCCTACCCCTGCTCTAGACATTCTCATCCTTCAGATGCTGCCTTATGATCACTGTGGTGCTGAATAGGGGGGTTGGGACAGCAGAGTTAAGTCACTGATAGAAAGAACAGAGTGTATGAAGAATATAATAAGACAAACAAGTATTTAATTTTTCTGTTTGTATGTATTTATATAGAATAAATAATAGTATGCCTTGGTATGCTTATACAGGAAATCACTAACTTGTTTATGGTGTAACTGTACCATCTCAAAACATCCATAGACACATACACACAACCCTAAACTAAAGTAGTTCAGACCGAATTTTAAACCTTACCATTCCACTCACCACAGTACTGAAACTTTTTTATAGACCCTACACTTTCTCAACAAACTTCCTTTCTCATCCAGCATACAACCATTGCACAAAATCAGAGTCAAAGCTCTCATGAGGATGGATATGTGTGTGAAGATTTCAGTTTATGGTGACTGTGATTGTTAAGCGACAGGCATCTGAAAAATATGAGACCGTATTCAAATTATAGCAATTTTGGAGACTGAATTTAACCATTTAACTGTGCAGAACAAACACAGCACAATATTAACCTTTAGCAATAGTGAAGCCACAATATATGTTAGAATAAGTGTGTATGTGCGATGTGTGTCTAAATGTTTTTCTGTAAAATAATTCCACTTAATTTCCAGGGTGCTAGTCAACAGTTTTGCAGCCTATTAGGTAAAATATTTTCCTTAGGCTTTATGCAGATTCTGATTAATTCAGAATATTATTTTACTATATTTACAGAATAATGGTGAGTTCTTCTGTGCCTAATTTAATGCCGGCAATTGTTCATAGCTACAAATGGAGGGCTGTGTATACTAGTGGATAAGCAGTGTTATATTTTAAATTTTAAAATGAGTTTAATTTGGCCTTTGAGTGGAAATTCTATCAAACTTTATTTTTTATTAACATTTATCTTTGTGTTCCTACCAATGTCATTATCAATTAATTTGTATCACTTATCTAAGGCAGAAGGAAAAAGAAAAGATAACTGATCCAAAAGATTTCACAGGTAGGAAAAAGCCAAGCAAGAAAAAAACATAGTTCAGCCATAAAATATGAGTTATCTCTATATACAGGACTACATGCAACTAAAAAGCATGCCTCTGTAATCCCTGACCTATTCCTACTACCCTCATTTTGTTTCATGCACACACTCACAGTTCTTCTTCTCCCATGTCTCAACTGCACAGCAGTTAAAACTGCTGTATGATGCATGGATCATTTTCTCACTCGCATGTTTATTTTCTTGTAGTTTCTCAGAGTAGATATTTACAGATCTTGGTAGTAATAACAGCAGTTGCTTCCATTCACCACTATACCCCCAAATCAGTATTGCTAACTTATCTTGCCTGACTATAAATTCTACTGCTGCTCTTCTGTCACTTCTTTTGTATCCTTTAGAGTTGATGAAGTAATGCAAACAAACATTGAGTACTACGTATGTGTCCTTCTCAGATTCTAAAAACATGTACTCTCAGACAGGCACTTTCTTTTCCCCTTGATTTAATAAAAATTGTATTAATACACATTTTAATATTTTAGTAGTCAGGCAAAACATATCGACACCAAAGTGTAAAAGCTCTCAAAGCCTCTTTTCAACATCCATCCCTTATATATCTTAGGCCTAACAAACTATATCACAAGTGAAATCCTTCCTCCCCATCCCTACACCTCTCCATTGAAGTTAGTGGCAAAACTCCCAGTGACTTCAATGGAGCTAGGATTTTGCCTTAGAAGTCTATGTCCTGATGCTGCACCATCATTTCAGCACCATCAAATGTTGCTCAGTACATTCCCGGATCTATTGCCAAAGATCCTACATAATGCATAATACAAAAATAATATTGTTTCTCCTTCCCACTTCACCATCAACTTGAAACCTAATAACTTGAAAAAGAACTATAAGTATTTTCAAATATTTGATTAAAGCTAATGTTGAAATATATATATATATATAATACATAGGTTGGGAAAAGAGTGTCTGTACATCTGGGGATAGTGCTTAGATTATCCACAAATTCAAAGTTAGTTTTTTTAAAAGTCATATGATACATAGAATACATAATCAGCAATAACCCAAATTTAAGTGAATAGATTTAACAATATAGTTTAGATATTAGAATCTGAATACTCGGGCACATCACTCATGAAAAGTTGTACGGAGATTTGGTTGTGGAAAGCAAAATATATCAATGAGTGGAGATTGTGCCTCACTAATTAAGAATTAGGTAAATTGTCCATTTAGAAAATACAATCCATGAGGAAAATATTTGTTACTTTCCTGACTGTGCTGCTCATCGGCACTCCAGCTCATCCCTCCTGGTATTGCTGATGTTTGGTGATGTGTTTTATGTAGATGTCTCTCAACCACCTCACGGTGTCTGACACCATGCATTGCTGTATCAGCCAAGCGTAGCGTTAACTGATTCTGTATTCTTTCAGCACTCACTCATTACTAGGGTCCCATGCGCCTAAGGCTCTGACGATCAATGCATGTGTCTGGACCTGGTAACCCTTTGTCATAAACAGATAGCTAAGGGTTAATGTCTCTTTCACCTGGAAAGGAGTAACCTGAAACACCTGACCAGAGGACCAATCAGGAAACAAGACTTTTTCAAATCTGGGTGGAGGGAAGTTTTGGATGTGAGTTCTTTGATCTTTGTCTTGTGTCTGTGCCCTCTCGGCTATGAGAGTGACTTTTCTATCTCCTGGCTTTCTAATCTTCTGTTTCCAAGTTGTAAGTACAAAGATAGTAAGACAATAAGGTTTATATTGTTTTTCTTTTGTATTTACATGTGTGTAGTTGCTGAAATGTGTTAAATTGTATTCATTTTGGATAAGGCTGTTTATTCATTTTTTTCTTTTAAGCAAATGACCCTGTATTTGTCACCTTAATACAGAGAGACCATTTTTATGTCCTTTTCTTTCTTTTTATATAAAACTTTCTTTTTAAGACCTGTTGGAGTTTTTCTTTAGTGGGGACTCCAGGGAATTGAGTCTGCAGCTCACCAGGGAATTGGTGGGAGGAAAAAGTCAGGGGTAAAATCTCTTTGTGTTAGATTTACTAGCCTGACTTTGCATACCCTCTGGGTGAAGGGGGGTGGAGGAGAGATTAGCTCTCTCGGTACTTGTGTTTTGTAGGACTGGAAACAGGGAGGATGGAGTCCCTCTGTTTAGATTCACGGAGCTTGCTTCTGTATATCTCTCCAGGAACCCAGGGAGGGAACAGCTGGAGGGGAGGAGGGGGAAGGGAAATGGTTTATTTCCCTTTGTTGTGAGACTCAAGGAATCTGAGTCTTGGGGTCCCCCAGGGAAGGTTTTTGGGAGACCACAGTGAGCTAGGCACTATATAAATCCCTGGCTGGTGGCAGCGTTATCAGGTCCAAGCTGGTAACTAAGCTTGGAGGTTTTCATGCTAACACCCATATTTTGGACGCTAAGGTCCAGATCTGGGAAAAATGTTATGACACTCTTAGCTCTCAAGATTTCAGCCAGAGAGGCATATTTTTCTACCTTTTGAGCTTTAGCTATCCTCCAGTCATTTGATATGGAAACTGTTTGAAGTGATAGATTACAGTTGGTAGTTTTGCAATTTCATATTTCAGTTCTTTCAGAACTCTTGGGTAAATACCATATGGTCCTGGTGACTTATTACTGGTTAATTTATTAATTTATTCCAACATCTCTTCTAAGAACACCTCAATTTGGGAAAGTTCCTCAAATTTATCACCTAAAAAGAATGGCTCCGTCACATCCTCTGTGCATGCGGGATTATGCTGAAGCCCCACATACTCATTCTGGTTGAGGTTTGGGGATTTCACTCTCCTCAGTGCTCCACAGTTCCATTGCATAGAAATCAGAAATTCGGGCTTTATGCAACTGGAGTGGAAAAATATTTTGCTCTCTAATCTCTGTTGGCTATCGAAAACTTGGTGTGAAAAGACAGTGAGTAAAACAAACTTGTAAAGTATGACTTTTAAGCTGCATTTTTCCTTTAATTTACAGTTTTGTCTCATTGCTTTTCATATTTTGGTGAATAATTTTAAAGTTAATACTTATCTGAAACACTGTCTACATAAACCCCTACCATATTTATACACAAGGGCTCATTTTTTATGTTTGCTTTAATCAAAATTAAGTTCATTTCTACCTGTCCACTCATAGCTGGCACTGGAAAGTTCTATATTCCTTTATATATATTGTCTGTAATATAGTACTAATGTAACTTAATTTGAAATGTGCCTGTGGAAATTGAGAATACTTATTATTTACTCAGCCTGGTTGCTTAGTGATTCATGAATGTCACGAAAAGGGTCCATCAATTACTAATTTTAGGGAATATGAAACAAGTATAATGATTCATCAATATTATCTCCCAATAATTCTCCTTTATTTGATCTCAGCAATCATTGCTCTTTCCTTTACAGCAGTATCTTACCATGAGGGAAAATAAGAGAAATTACATATTTTACACCCAACTATAGCAAACTAAAGTAGCCAAATACTCACTGAAGTTAAGTTTTGCTAGCTTTTCTAATCTAACAGCTGGGTATGGAAAATTAAAGTTAATTACATTGTTTAAAACAACATACTTGAAGGATTCCCACTGGAATGCATGAATATATACAATCTATGATGAATTAATAACATTAATTTAAATAAATATAAATAGATATTTAGCATTCACTTGTGCCTACAATACGTAGCTGGATAAATACAGCCTCTTTTTTACATTTAGCATAGTGAGGAATGTGTAAAAAAAATAAACCTGCCCACTTTCTTATGTGGCAGCCATTCTTCAATGTTTGCAGCATATACCATATTTCAACATATTTGGTGAAGTTGGAAAATCAATTCTGCTTTAGCAATACTAATGCTGTGATCATTATCTTTGCTCTAGAGGCTTGTATTTGAACACAACATAATTCAGATTAATAATGCATATTTAATAAATGCTAACATAAGTACTAAAGAAGCATTCTGATTTCCAAATGAGCCTCAGCATTGGTCTATGTCATCTAATCAATAATTAATTATAAGCTAGTTGACCCAATAAACTCTTGCTGCTTGCACATATTAAAACAAAGAAATCCAGTAAGCTGATTGGAAAAGTAGACAATATAATGTATAGTCCTTTTGCTCTCTTCATTCAAACCCTACTTTAAAATGCATATATTGCCTTTCAACAGTAAAATCCAGCAAATAGACTTAAAGTGAAACAAAAATGTAATAAAAAATGTGAACTATTACACCAATCTGAAGTACATTTTCAAATAATGTATTTTACTTGTATTTAGCTGTGTCTGAACTGGGCCTGATGCTGCTTCTATTGGGCTAATTTGTGAATCAGCCTTCATGACCATTGTTTCCCTTGTTCCCCTTTGTTGGCTATTCACAGTGTGGATTGCAATACAGGTGGGAGAGCAGTCTTCCCAGGACCACTTCTCCCTTTTCTGTACAGGTAGGTGAGGAGTGGATGAGTGGGTGCGTCTTGGTTTTGTCTTCACCAACAAACTGTGTTGGGCCACTGCAGCTGAGCTGGCATGATGAATGAAGTAAGCTGCACCACTAAAAGGGACTGGCATGACTAACTAACAAAGACGACGCAGGGACCAAACAGTGATTCTCCAAGTCACAGTTAAGTCTCCCCTCTGCCTCTAGGGAAGTGATCCTTATGCAGGGCATAAAAGCTCACTGAAGTTAGTGAGAGCTTTGTTATTGACCTAAATTTGTTCTTTAGATGTATACTCCATGGGGCAGAGACTGTGTAAAGCACTGAGTACACTGAAAGGAGTAAGTAAATAAATAAAAAACAATATAATATACCACTCTCTCCTTGTTCCAAGTGCAGACACTTTTTAAATTAACATGATCAGGGGATGACAGAAATCTGAGATAACTAAACTCTCTTAACTGTTTAGGTAATACTCTTCACTGGAGTTTCTCTCATGTGGGCTGCATGGTAATTACAGGTCACTGCTTTCCCAGGGAAGATGCTCTTTCTGTCATTTATACCATGCTACAGTATCTAACTGTTTGCTTACTAGTTCATTGCATTTCTCATCACTCACTTCATTTTCATGCAAAACACTCTGTGTTCTGTTGGCTTGTCTCCTGAGTAATGTCTTTATTAACCTATGGCACTAACAGAGGTAAATAGAAGCAGGCAATGGCATAGTTGCCTGCTTTGCTGTAAGAAGCTGCTCTGCAGAAGGCTACATATAGGATCATCACTACAATGCTGATCCTTTATTTCTTCCACACATCTTTAGCTGATTAAATTTAATATGAAATAAAAATTGACTAAAATTGGGCCTGCTTGTGCACTCCATAAAACTTGCATAAGCAAGTGTAACTCCATTGGATCAGACCGGACCAGAGCCCCATTTTGCTAGGTGCTATGCAAAGAGTGAGATGCATGCCTTGCTGTGAAGAGATTAAAATCTAAATAGACAAGATAGATGAGGTGAAATAGAAATCAGAGCAAGTTGGAAAAAATTCTGACAACACATTTTTTGGTCAGAATTTGTCTTTTTTTTTTAATTGGAATGTTTTGTGAGACTGTGTCAGTTTTGATGAAATTCTGGTTTCTTGCAAGCTCCCAGGCTTGTGGCTCCATTTCAGCCCTTGATCCCAGGTCTTCCAGACTCCAAGCTCCGGGGTCCCAAGGCTTCCAGGGTCCTTGGCTCCCCAGCATCCTCCCAGGTTGACTGTCCAGAGCCAGGACTATCAGGAATGTCAGAGTTTCCAGTTGTAGGACAGTCTACCATACAGCCTGCCCTTGAGCAAAGGATTCCAGGGCCTTCAAATCTGAATGAAACTAAATTTTGAATCTTGAAATCCTCTTCAAACCAGAATTAACATTCTTCACCCTGCTCTAGTTGTAATACACAAGTACAGAGGAACAATGTGATGATTTGCAAGCATCATGTTCGTACCTTTTTTTTTTTTTTTGTGGGACAGAGAGTTTGGTAGATGAGGTGGTTAAACAAACAGAAAGGAGAGAAGACGTTGAGGGGGGCAGTTGAAGAGAGAGAAAAAGAAGACGTAGAGGGCAAGTTAAGTCAGGCTGTGGTGAAGTGACTGTGCGGGATTAAAAAGCCAACCAGCACAGGGGAGAGAATATCCAGAGTAAAGACTGGGAAAAGAGTGTAATGACATCATCTATGTCCAAAGATCTCTGTCACAGCTGCTTCTGTGTTTGCTGCTGGCTGAATTTCGGGCTGGCTCCTCCCAGGAGTTTCCCTCTTCTCCAAACACAAATCCATTCAGTATAGCTGACAGGGCAGCTGGTTATGACTCTGTGGTTCATTGCCCAGCACTACCCCAGCCTAAGGGTAGTAAGAGCAGATGTGCTGCAGTAATTTATGCTAGCTGACAACAGCCACTAAAGAACCTTTTGCTAGCCTGGTTTAATTGGAGAGCAGCAGAGGGGTAGGAGCCAGCTAAGCAGGATGTGTTCCCGCTAGGATGACCACCTGTGCCCTCAGAGCAGAGCAAGGCTGGGAATCTTTCCTATTGTTTCTGAAGTTGTAGAAGCCTTCTGCATACAGTTCAACTTCACTGGAATTACACTAGCGAAAGAACAAAGAAAGAACAATCTCTCCTTCCTAAGAATACCAAAATGATCTCTAAAAACTAATCATAGAAAATGAAATATCTGTAATTAAATAAAAGGACAGAAAAAATGTACTTAAAGACTGAAATTTTCAAAATCACCTAAGGGATTTAGATGCCCGGTTCCCATGAACTGGGTTTCCTAAGGCTTTGGAATTATCTACAAAACTTGAGAGGCTTTGAAAATCTTAGCCAAAATGCAGTTCTTCTCTAAGAAATGGCTCTGCAAATATGAAATTATAGGATTCGTGTTCAGTTGTGGATCAAATTTAGACAGGTTGCAAACTAGAAAATGGCTTTCAGAGTCCTAAGAAAAATCTCTCATCATCCAATGACTCATAGAGTGACTCCAGGTAAGTCACTTCACTTTTATTCTCCAAGTGTAATGATCTGTTTCAAAGGGTCAATATGAAGATTGTTCAGTTAGAGTCAAACTATGACTGGCAGCTACATGGAGTTACAAGGGAATGGGAAATTGTGGGAAGTATCTTCTCCTATAGACAGGTTCACATTTGCAGGATCTGAACAATTCTGAGTGCAGGTTCTGACCCATCCTCAGTATATTCCTTGGTATATACCCAAAGGAGGTGGAGACGTTGTAGAGCAATGGTCCCAAACACCCTCCTGCACTGGCCAATGGAGCTGGCCAATCACATGAAAATATATATCCTAATGTAGTGTGCTCCCTCTACATGTTTGGGAGCTGTAAGAGAAATTGTGTGCATCTGAAACACAATGATGTCTGGTCCCTCTGCTGGCTCAGTGAGGTTCCATTTTCCGTCCACCCCCTTCTCAAAATACAGTTGGACTAACAATCACAATTAAGGCCTTAATGTTTGTAAAAATGTTAAATAATTAAATACTTATGTATATTATCTTGCAAGATCAGAGAACGTTTTCACTACCATCATAAGCACACCAAGTGACAGCATAGTTGGCTCTTCCACAAGCAGTAATCTGCAGCTGAGTGGCACTCAAACAATTCTTTCCTAACTCTGAGAACCTCAAAAAATATCTGAGAAATTGCTTCCCTTCTGAATCAAACATTTATCAGTATAAGAGAGATCGCACACATCATCGGCATTAAGAAATGGCTTTAAGAAAGAAAGGTTTGTGCCAAATAGCTGAATAATCACTCTAGATGGTGGTCACTAAAACCAGATTTGAGTATACTTCATCTTCATTGCTGGCAGATTTCATTTGACTTCCAGTTTTGGGAGCCAGATTGTCATTAATTCCATCCTCGCTGGAAAACAATCTTCTGTTGAAAAATGGATAGCTCATCTTACTCTGGTTTTGAAAGGTGCAGACCACCTGTCGCTCTCATTGTTTTGATGCTGGTGTTCAGCACCTCTGAAAATTAGATACCATTTTTAGGTAGCTTAATATCAAGTTAGATGCCTAATTTGAGACATCCATGTTGGTCATACACTTCAGGCCTGGATGCATGTCAGAAGTCAAATTTCCTCAAAGTTCTGGTGAGTTTGGATTTAGCATTATAATTTGACAAGTTATACAGATAAGATTGATTTATAATGTTCAGAACTGAAGCTGGATCCCAAAGTCCAGAAGGAGGGTGGCTGGATGCAATGTTATGATTTAGGCTCATTTCTGTTTATTGTTGTTAGGGTTCTATATAAAGGATTTTTGTTAATTGTTGGGGGTTTTGTTTGTTTATTTTTAATTGAAAATGGAAGTTGACCATGATATTGCCAGAATGTATCATCAGTGAAGTATAGATATCGCTGGAGTTTCAAATGTTACTCATACAATTTAAGCTGTAGTAGGTTCTTAGTGTCATAAGTGGAGCTGCCACAAGAGGGAGACATAGATACTCTCCTAGTCTGGGTTATGCATGGAAATTCCTGAAATATTCACAGTCTCAAAAACACAACTCATCACTCAAGACAGACTAAGATTTAGCCATTGGTAGACATGTGTTAGTATCTGAAACAAGCATATCCTAATGCTTGCATTACTTCTTGTTTACTTATCAACCAAATTTTGATAACCCAATAGCACTTCAGGGATGCAACAGAATGACTGAATGCAGTTTAACAGTTTATCATTCATCGTTAAAAATGCAGTAACACATTCACAAGATTTTGTTCTCAAAGTTATTAAGTGTATAGAAAGGAGCAGAAAAAGAGATTAGAATAGAAAGCAAAGTCATAAACTGTTAGGGATTTATAAATTTACATGACAAATCTTATTTAGCTCATACCAAACTCTATTTATGCATTAGATCAGAAATAATATGAAATAACAACCCCCACTGTTCAGAAATCTGACATTTTGGCAAGTCTCTGCTCATCTTCAGGTTGGATATAACTGTTCTTTTGTAGCTTCAGTGGAAGTCTATTCCAAATAACTTTTCTAATTAGGCATTCCTGGTAGCTGTTTGCAAAATGATTCCTCCAGTTTTCTTTCCTTCCTTTTAGAACCTTCTCTTTCCTACACATACTGCAAGTTAAACTATCAGAAAATATCATCCATTTGCCCTTATTCTGTGTTTAAATTTTGTCTTGTTTCTCCTAAGTAACTTTATCCATAGACTCTTATTTTGTTTACCTCCATTCTTTGATATTGAGAATTCTGGTCACACTTTATATTAAGATTTCACTTACAAATGGCTTATGAATAATTAATACATATTATAAGAATGTTGCAGACACAAGTAGTTTTGTGTTATATAGTTGGCCATAACAACATCAATAGACAGTATTATGGATGGCTAGAAGCTTCTGCAAATAGGCAGCCTGTTGTCCTTTTGGACTCTGTAAAAACATACAATAATTGATTAACCATCTATTAAAACATATATTAATCCTTTATAAATAGTTTATAAAGTACTTATAAAGTGTGATCAGAATTCCTGTATTTAACATTAAAGGAAATATGTTCCGAACGTGAGGTAATTTTTAAGAACAAATATACACAGCATGTTTATTTAGAACAATAAATACAATTAAGTTAAAGAAGTTAGTTTAATATGGTCTAGTCAGTTTGTGTGGGCACTGATTGAAATTATTTCCTTGAGAGAATCCTTGGACATGCATGAGTAGTTTCATTAACTTGTAAGCGATTTCAGTATACAGAGGTTCTTCAGACAGTTTCTTTTCATTATATATTTTTTTCCACGTGTGAATGCATGACACTGCATTTCTTGGTTCTGACTTGAAGTGTCACATCCAGACAGACCTATTAGTCAGAACCAGAGCCTACTGTCATAAGATAAGAGTCTGCTATGTCAAGATACAGGGAGGTGAGACACAGGAGATTAACAGGATATTAGATCCATGAGTCAGGAACCAGAGTCAAGCTGGGTCAGAGACAGGAGACAACTAGGAGATCAGAACCACAATTTGGTAGAGTCATGCAGAGTCAGGATACCAGAGGTTCAGAGGCAGGAGACAAACTGGAGTTCAAGAACCACAAGTCAGGAGTCAAGTTGGGTTGAGATGCAAGGAAACCAGGGGCCAAATTGTTCAGACAGCTTCCTGTTTCTGCTGCTGGCTTAAGTAAGGACAGTGGCTCAGTCAGCCACTGTGGGCCTCTGCCAATGGGACCCTAAGGGCAGAGCTGCAAAATGAGATTGAACTTCATGGGTTTCAGGCAAGATGATGTCAGCAGGATGGTTTAAACATGGTTGTTCCCATGAAGCTTGTGGGTCTAGATTCAAGATCTGTGACTCCTGACAGGAATCACACACGTGCTGACATTTTTATAAGAAATCCATTTCTTATTAGATTTCCACAAGAATTTCAGCCAGGTTCTATCTGAATAAAGCAGTTCCAGAAAAACATATAGCGTGAGAAAATGCCCTATCATGGAATGGGGCAAAGGAAGAGGAAATGGAGTTCTCCTGACCAGAACTAGGTCAAATTTTTAAGCCAAACTTTTTTTTTGGCAATGAAAAAATGCAAATTTGGAGACTCATTAATTTGTGTCAATTTCACCCAATTATTGCCATGAAAAATGGGGGGGGGGGCTCTGAAAAAAATCAAAGTGCTTTGTTTCCATATTTTCAAAACAAAATGTTTCAACTTTTTTATTCAAAATAAATTTTCATTTTGAAATGTCTTTTTAATTTTTTAAAAATTAAAATGTAAACCATGCATGAAATTAAAAGTATTATTTTTTTTCTTTTTGATTTGCCTAATATTTTGAAATCTTTCATTTTTGGTTTGCGTGGAAGGTGGAATGCTGTCTTTGTGACACTATGAAGGCTGCTGAGCTGTTACAGCTGCTCAGTGCTTCTGTCCTTGGAGCTCCAGTGTTATCAGCACTAGCAGAGACTGCAGTTTGTTAATTCAGCAGACTTTGGTGTTACGCATAGGGAAAGACCACAGGAATGGTTCAGTGACAAAAGCACTCAGCCAGGTTTATTGTCCTGATGGCACAGCCCTAACAACTTGCACAAGTACATTAACATGAGTCCCCTATGGCAAGGAGTGGCTCACTTAGCTGCAGGAGTCTCTGCTGTCCCCTTGGCCACACAAAGGGTTTAAGGTAAAATGCCCCAGCATTTATAAACTCAAACAACTGAAATAAACTTACGTACCACCTTATGTATTTCATGACATTGGTTTGTTACCTTCTCTTGTACCTTGTTCCTAATACCTCGGACAAAACATCACTATTCATCATTCTGTCAAACCATCTTATCTTGTATCGAATTGACTATATCTGTCTTAGACTTCTGAAATGTGTTACATAAATATCTATTTCCTGGTACTTCTTAGGAGTGCCTATGTTTTAGCAACTCTCACAGCAATTTTGTGAAGTTCATATACCAGACAGTGAACTTATAAATATCTGCTTTAACACATGGCCTGACTTGGTTCACAGCCTAAGGTTCAGGCCTCAGATCCTGCACTAGGCCCAGTGCTCCAGGATCTCTCTCTCTCTACCACAGTATGGGCTTTAAATATTTTTTCCCCAAATTTTTGAACTTCCCAGAGAACCAAAAAGTTTGTTATTTGCCAATCTCTACTGACATGGTTTCCTCCAAATTCTTCCTTCAGGAGGGAGACGCTTTCCTCTAAAGAAGAAAAAAAGTCTGGTCCCAAATCCCATGAATCCCTAATATCTCCCTGTCCCCTAATAGCAAAAGTCCGTAGGACTGCTGCAAATGGGAAGAAGGGGATTCCATTTTGAAAAGGGAGAGAATGAAAAAGATCACATAACCTGGGGCTGCATATTAGCTTTTTGATAGCATTCCTGTTGGGTTTGAGGGGCAATGTGCAGGGTTTGTAGCAGGTGAGATAGTGCTGTGCAAGCAGTTTATCAAACCAAGGGAATGATGCCACCTGTGGCTGCTTTTGAACATGAAAGAAAAAAAAGTTTTGGTTGAATATATGAAAGGGTTCCCCACACTACCCAATCCCTTTCAGAGGAATTTGGAACTCACTGTACTATCTGTTTACTGTAACTTAAAATCAAGAGAAAACATGTGCAAATGCCAGGATGCTGTTGTTATTTCCAGGTATAAATGGATATAGATTGTCAGTTTTATGGAGATTCTTCTGCATATGCACAGAATAAAACTGATCATCAAATGTATAGACTTGAAAGAATCCCCCATTATTGGGTATTGAAGCTCTGATCCATCGAAGCACTTAAGCTCTCCCCAAAGTGTGGTTCAAGCCTCTTCCCTGTTGTTTTCTTCTTGGTGGCTTTTCCCCTCTCCTTGCACGGGTTGAGTTCTGGGTTCTTTTCTGTGATGCTCAGTGCCTCCACTCAAATTGACTCCTCACTGGGCCCAGGACACAAGGGGAGCTGTCCCTGGGGAAAATGAATAATGCTTTAATTGATGACAAGGAGTATAAAACCCAATTCACAAGAAACAATAAAGAACATCAACACAACACCAGGAAAGAAATGTCACACCCCAAAACAGCAATAGAACAAAGGAGTACTTTACTTGGTAGGGGAAAATAGGATCTAGGGAAAGAAATGGTTAGGCTTAACTAATAAGTATGAACATACTAACACTCTTCTGAACTCATCTATCTTCTTGGCAGATTGCCAAACAGATGGTAGGTTGAGGATGAGTCTGGAGATGAGTGCTGGAATGCTGTGAATATTGGCAGATTAAAGAAACAAAAAAGGGTCCCCTTACAGTGTCTTCATCCAGGGTCCTCTCCTGGCTGCCTGATCTGGAGTCCTGTGGAGGTCTTAGCTGGCTGTCAGTAGCCAGCAGTGGGTCAGATCTCTGACATTCTAGACTAGTCTTTGTAGGGCTGGAACTTGCTGACCCATGCACTAAATCCCAAAGCAGTTCAAAGACTCCCTGTATGGGGAGTGGGAGTTAATGAGAGACTCTCTGAACTGTTCTGCTTCTCTCTCAGCTACCATATGCAGAAAAAGTTCAAACTGATACTAAAAAATGTCTCTACTCTGAGTTATTTATTTTGTGTGTCTTTCACAATCAGCTTTCTGCAAATTTAATCCAGATCAGGTAGTTTTCCTACCTGAAAACTAATGAAGTGTATTTGTCCACAATTCTGTATTTCTAATTCTGGAGATATAAGAAGTTCAGATAGTCCCTATAAACTACTGATAAACAACTGAAAATTAGGGTATTTGTATGAACTGAAACAAACCTTTTAGCTTTACATGTGCCCCATCCTCTATCACTTGTGCTAGAGTACAGTTTAAGGAGTGAAGCCAATGTAGTGAAGTGATGCACAATGAAAATGTCAGCAATGCTGTGTATCATTAGCTATTCCTTATTACAATCAGCCATCTATTCATCCTTTCTGGATGTGCTCATGAATAAGATGTATAACAAACTGATGTATTTTTCAGCAACACTGAAAAGGGAAAAAAATATATTCATTTCCTTGTGCATTTTATAATCCAAGACAAATTAAAAATAAATTGATATATGTACAATAATGTCATATGTTTTTTCTTCATATAAAATTAGAAAGATGTATTCGATATAAACTATACACTTTTCATGTATACCAACGGAGACTACTGAATGAATGGTAGAAATAATTATTCAGTATAGGATAGAAATATAAAAATCTTCTCTCTCTCTTTCTGATAAGCTTAATATTCCATGCACTCATATCATTTGTAAAAGACAGTATATATAACATTATGTAAAATAAAAAGAATGATCTAGTAGTTAAGTTACAAGACCAAGATTCAGAATATCCAAATTTAATTCCCAAGTTTGCAATAGAGTTTCTATGCAGTTTTAGGAAAGCCATTTTATTTTTCCATGTCACAGTTCCCCATCTGTAAAATGAGGATAATACTACTCCCTTTCTCCCACCCTTGCTATGTCGTGATTGTAAGCTCTTCAAGGCTGAGATTCCCTCATATTGTGTGTACAGGACAATGAGTTTCTATAGATACTACTGTAATAATACTAATAAATGTAAAATAAACTGAAGTTTTATGTGGCTGATCTTAGGGATGGGAGAACCTTAAAAACCTCAGAATTGAGTTATAATTGAAAATCAAATAAGTATCTAGAATTTTGGTTAGACACAGTGGTAGAGTCCACTATTTTAATTTGTTACTAATAGGTATATAAAATTCGGTGGAAGCTAAGATTGTCTTATCAACCTGTAGCTTGTATTGGAGAATAGGCAAGGAAACAGGTGAACAGCTAAACCGGAAGAAAATTACACACTGGGGGTATGTCTACGCTACCTGCCAGATCAACTCCTGAGAGCTCTCCCATCGATTCCTGTACTCCACCGCCACAAGAGGCACAGGCAGAGTCGACGGCGGAGCGGCAGCAGTCAACTCACTGCAGTGAAGACACCACGGTAAGTCGATCTAAGTACATCAACTTCAGTTACCTTATTCATGTAGCTGAAGTTGCATAACTCAGATTCCCCCCACCCCCCGCGCCTGCAGTGTAGACCAGCTCTGGGTCTCTTTAGGCTTCCTTGGCTTTTGGATTACCAACATTTAATCTGCTGTGCAGGGATCTGCCTTGGTGTTAAATTTTATAATAATCTGTGCAGTGTATATAGGGCCAGATCCTCACTCAGTGTAGACCAGAGTAGTTTCATAGAACTATGTGGAGTGATGCCAATTTATAGCAGTTTAGGATGTGGCCCCAGCTCTTGTGTCACACACCCAGTATCTGTTTAATTTCCAAAACAAAATTTGGTTCACAAACAGGTCTAGTAAGCACCTGAGATGAATACAATATGTATTATTTTGTGGATAGGCCATCATCTCAGGTTCTTTCAAACACCTTGTAATGCAAAGCTGACGAATCTATAAATTATTGTGAATAGTCTCATAAAAGTGAAGAAACTTCACCATAATATTATTTTGGACTCCAAGAATTCTAGGATTATAGAAGAAATATAAAAAAAGCTGTATTAGAAACCTAGGTGATAAGAAAACACTTAGAAACCTGGGTGATAAGCGTTTAAAAAAATGTCTGTCAATGTTATTGCTTCTGATAGAATTATGATGGTGTTTTTGTTTGTTTGGTTGTTTGTTTCCTGTTTGGGCTTTTAGCACTGTTGCAGAATTCAAAGCCAAGTGTTCTGTGTATGAATGACTAACATAGGGATATGGTTTTATAATAACCAGTTGAGAAGAATAAAAGAACACACAGCAAGTTACAGGGAATTGGTATTGATTAACATGGTTTTCTTGAGGAACAACAGGATATTCAGTCAGTGCAGCACATGTTGGGAAGCTTATTTACTCTGTGTGTGTGTGTGTGTGTGTGTGTGTGTGTGTGTGTGTGTGTGTGTGTGTGTGTGTGTGAAAAAAAGGAGCAGAGAAAGAAATGTAAGTGGATGAATCAAGTTATTTTAACTGAAAATCACAAAATTTAAAGACACAGTTTCCAGTAACTTGGTTCACGTGCTTGCAGCATGAGTGAAGGGGAAGGAGGTTATGATGATTATAAGCAACCTGTGTTTCTGGATTTGTGTGAGGCCTTGCCCAGCCTCTATCTTACATCTTCTCAAGCTTACGCTCTGCTTCCTGTGCATCATGGGAAACAGAGAATACTCATAGTGCAGTGTGCTGGTGCCATACCCCTTCCCTGTCCCTGGTCCACTCCTGATATAGCTCCTACTTTGGGAGCTAGGATCAGGGAAGGTATTCTCAGCAATATATTTCCACCCCTTTTATGCTTCCATATCGGGGGGAAAAGACCTTAATGCAACTCAAGTATCAGAGGGTAGCCGTGTTAGTCTGGATCTGTAAAAGCAGCAAAGAATCCTATGGTACCTTATAGACTAACAGACGTTTTGGAGCATGAGCTTACATGCATCTGAGGAAGTGGGTATTCACCCACGAAAGCTCATGCTCCAAAACGTCTGTTAGTCTATAAGGTGCCACAGGATTCTTTGCTGCTTAATGCAACTGGGAATCAGACCCAAAATATCTAGAATATGTAGGTGCATAAGTTAAATTAGTTGGAATAAGAGAGAGGTTTGACATAATCAACAAGTTAAACAGACAATCATCTCATTACCATGTAAATAAGTTTTTTTTTAATGAGAATAAATTATATTTGAGTAATTTTTTCAGATGCCTATATGCACATCTAGGGTGAAATCTTGCCCTCAGTGATGTCAAAGAGAGCTCAGTGAAGGCTTTCTTAAGTCCTCTTTCCTCTCATACCTCCCAAGATCTCCCTTGAAGATTGTAGCACCCTCATCTTGTATATGGCAGGAAGATGGACAAGACCTTAGGTATGTGGATTAAATGAGGCCACAACATTATTTACTTACCACATCTGGGAAATTACCCAGATATAACTTGCCTATTACAGGTCACCCTTCCTTCCATATTCTGTATCATGTGGGGGAGGGCTGCCCTTAGCTCACCCTTCCAAATTTTTAATCTGGTCCCAGCCCCATTGCTAAAATCCCCACTTTTCTCTCTCCATTCAAAAGTTGAGGGTATGGAGAAAAGGGATTGTCCATATGCTGTATCAGATATTAGGAGTCCAGCCCCATTCCCCACCTCCTTTTAGAAGATGTCTTCTCCAAATTCACTTGTGATTCTGGTTTACCAGAGAACCAGACCCTCTACTGAATGAATACCTGTGCTAGTCACCTGTCATTAGGAAGCACCAGCAATTCATTTGGCTGCTTTCCCCCACTTATCATTAGCTGGATTCCCATATTATTAACAATTATTTCCTTAATTCTGGCCAGAATCTATTCAGGCCCCAGAATATGTTGTTTCATGGTGAGTAATCAGACTTCTCTGCTCATGTAATTTAGCCACCACCCAACTTAGCCCTCTCCTGTCTATACAACTGCAAAAGCATAGCAGCTCCACTGCCAGCTTATCTACTGCAGCATCTCAGACCAAGTTATAGCTACTTCCAGGAAAGAGACCTGGCTCCACCTCTGATCTCTGTTTGTCCCAATCATTAACTCATAACCTTTACAAAGTCCCCAAATTGTTTTCCCCAGATGCACCTGTGTAAATTCTATGGGGAAGGGACCATCTTTTATGCTCTGTTGTATAGCACCTAGCACAATGGGGCACCATTCTTAGATGGTCTTTAGACACTACCACAGTAAATATGATTAATAATCATTCACATGTCTCCTCCCTGGCCATTAACAGAAAAGAGGAATCTGTTGACCTCAAAGCACACTGCTCCTTCTCTGCTAGCTCAGCACTGCCTCGCCACTAAAGGGAGTAGAACATGAAAATAATTATGTCTAAAAAGGGAAACCAACCAATTTAATTTCACTGCCCAACCTGAGTAAAGTGCAAAAACTAAATGCACATCATAAATCATTAAAATGAACTGGATTTTGAAAATTATTTCAACTTCAGCCACATAGCACATTATTAACACAGGAAAAGCATTTTTAAATGACTTATTTTATCTTGATATTGGTCCTTTATCTATTATGACTGATGATCACGTGGCTCATTCAAGTTACTATAAGTGCTATAATAGTACCTTTTATTATTAAAAAGAAGAGAAAGTGCAAAACATATACGCTATTCACATATGTAACAGCTTTGCTTGTAATCTAAACATAAACATAGACAGCTCAGTATATCAAGGATTTAATTTTAATAACTGATCCTTACTTAATGGTCAAAGATATAGCTTTCCAAGTGACTGGCAGCTTATAATATGCCAGCACTACTGGCTGTTATCATTCAAAAAAAAAATAAACATAACAGCTCAATATTGTGCAGCTAGAGTGTAGCATGAAGGAAACAAACTTGAGTATAAAATAGTAGAATAGTATTCAGCTTTAGAAATTCTTTTCACATCATATTTCCCCCAATTCTTTAATATTAACACTAACTACTTTTGTACTGTGCTTTCCAGATATACTTAGTAAAGGTTTATGAAAATAAACATATCCTTTTATCTGTGTTTCTATTTATAACATATGCCAATAACTCACTCAGGTTTAGTTGAAAATCTAAGCAGAATTGGCAGATACAGATCTTGTATTGGGAGGGGCAGAATTCGCTCGATGCTACTCAACTAAAATCATAGTACTAAGTAGTCTCATCAAATTTAATTCTTCATATTAAAGAATGCAGCTATGATTATGTCAATTATATGAAGAGGGATGAAAAAATGGTATCAACAAAGCACTCATCATCCCAAACTACTGTCAACTGGAAAGCCACTTTGTCTATCCTGCTCCACTCTTAAGAAAAGTTTTCCCTTTTCTAATAATGCTCAGTTCTTATGTAGCACTTTTCATCCATTGATCTCTAAGTGCTTTGCAAAGGAAAGTAAACATAATTTTCCTCATTTTTACAAATTGAGAAAAACACACAGAGAGATAAAATGACTTGCCCTCTGTCACATCCCAACTCAGTGGCAGAGCTAGGAACAGATCTGAAGGCCTTGTCTCTCAGTTCTATTCACTAGATAACTTTGCCTCCCATATATAGAAATGGTGCCTTTGTTGTTGTCACAAAGACAGTGCCTGTAAACACAAGGGATTTTTGTGCTATTGTGAAAATCCAGGGAGGAATGTGGAGGATGCTTATTTCAGGCAGCCTCAGAATGAATAAAATACTCCTTACTTACAGCGCAAGGATGAGGTTGAAAAAAAGACTTTTTACCCTCTCCTTCCTGCACCCTCAAATAGAAAATTGCTATATATCTATTAGCTGTAACTGTACCTGCAAGCCCAGAACACAACACAACAGCTCCATTTTGCCTAATCTAACCCTTTTTTATGGAGGGTATAGATTCACTCCATCCAGAGATTGTCAGGGAAGGAGTTAACTCTTTTCTTCTGAATAGATGAAGCACCATAGTCACCTGTCCTGAGGCCTTGTCTACATGTAAATTTGAATAGCTATAGTTAAATCAGTTTGGATAAAACAGACACAAATTCCTATTTGGACACTATTATTTTAATTAAAGGGGGGGTGTTTGTTTTTGTTTTTCAGTTTAGCTTAAATCTATATCTTAAATGATTTAACCTAAAGCAAAATAAACTTAGTTTAAACTGAAATAAGAGTGTTCACACAGCTTGTTGTAAACTCTTATGTAGCTGCTGGGATATTACAGGCAGAACTGGTAGTGCTGCCTATATATTTAAGGCTGCCTGATACTTTCCATTTTTAAGACTTTATTTTCAGTTGCTTATAACTTTGCCAAACTTAAACTGTTTTATCTGATTTTTTTCCCCATGTTGGGAGTCTGCCTGAGGCTAAAGCATTTTGGAAAGTTTCAGCTGTATCAGTTCAGCCATTTTCAAGAATAAGGTTAGAAAAAAATGCATTGTTTTACTCATGTTAAAAAAAACATTCTTACAACTGTATGCCATGTACACTATCCACAGGAAGCTAATGCTAGTCATGTACATGAATATACAATACACTCAGAATCAGTAGGTTTTGTTCAACATTTCATTTTTTCTTAAATGATGAGCTGAAGCAAGAAAACAATTAACATTCATCTTAAATCTGCACAAGAGTAAGCAAACTTGAACCATTAGGTCCAAGGTTTGCATGACTCAGAGATCTCTGCTTTATCAGTTGATACAACTAACTGCCCTATAAGAAAGAACAATGGATTTCCTATTCTCTAGACCATTATCCCTATGGGTCAGAAAGAACAAATATTTTTGTTTTGTTTTGCTTTTTGTTAAGCACTATTACAGCAATAGTTCTTCCTGGCAGAAACATTTTTGACTTTGTAAAAAAAAATGTCCAGATTTGCTTAGGAGTTGAAAGGAAATTCATTTTAACTCATTTGAAATCTTTTCTTCTAGTCCAGAATTTCAAGATTTCACTAGGGTCCTTTTGAATAGTAGTGGGAACCCATGTAGCTTCTGTGAAGATGAACAGCCAGTTCATTTGTATATGGTGACTTAAGTTGTAAAAATTAGTATATTAAATTATACACCTGACTGTGTGAGAGGTGGGACAGGGGGACAAATCACTAGCACAGGGCAAAAGTATACTTATTTCTGTCAGGATTGTGCTAAGAGTTCATACAACATCAGAATATCAAGTGAGCAATGCAAGAATCTTAGTTTATGCAGAGAAATGGAGGTATCTGTGCTTCTGTGATAAAGAAGTTGAATAACCTTAGAGATAGTCTGCTGTATTGCTTCTGAATTCTAAGTATTTTTAATCTCTTATTCAAGTTCCCTTCTACAAACCTCCTGACAACCACAGTAAGACTTGACCAAGCATGACTGATAATCCTGCTTTTTCAGATCATTCTGGAATATGTCGTGTCTGAGGAGTTGTAAAATCTAATTAATACCTGAAATTAAGTAGATCTGCCAAATGCTGTTTGCTAACCAAGGAACATAACTTCATATGATTTTTTTTATTATTATTTCCTAAACTGAGTGAAACCTGTTTGGAGATTGTTATCCAAGAGCCAGAGTCTGTCAGTTTTACTCACCTCAAGTAATAATTGCCATCAGGACCGGCGCTAGGGGTTTGAGCGCCCTAGGAGGACGGCAATTTCGCCACCCCGCACTCTGGTCCCGCGGCTCCTCTGGAGCTGCCGCAGTGGTGGCTGCGGAGGGTCCGGTGCTCCGTGGCTCCGGTGGAGCTGCCGCAGTGATGCCTGCGGGCAGTCCACCGGAGCTGTGCGAGGAGCCGACCGTCCGCAGGCACCACTGCGGCAGCTCCACTGGAGCTGCCTGCCGCCCCCTCCGGCAAAACGGCGCCCAACATTTATTCTGGCGCCCTAGGCGATTGCCTAGGCTGCCTAAATGGTAGCGCCAGCCCTGATTGCCATTCAACGTATGTAAAAGTGGCAAAACTTGACCCTCCATTATTATTCTTGTTAGATTTAGAAGTTGAGCAATTCACACCCTGAATGAATACTTAGAATACTTGTAAGTGATACATTTTATAGGGCAGTCCTTGTCCAAATTATAGCACATTCATTAAAAGATATAGGGACTCTAAAGCATTTCAAAGGAAGGAGACAAGTGTCCTGGACAATATTATATGTATTGCCTCTAGCAATGATGAATCTGTATTTTTTTCACTGAGTAGTGCTAAAAAAAATTTCTATTGTAGTTTACTACAATACTACAAGTTCTTGCTAGTTTGCTAGAATACTTCCAGTATTCACTCCTGGGGTTAATTCTGCATCACTGTGCATGCACATAATTCATGTCCCTAGCAGGTTTCTTTGCTTTCCAGCAGAACAAATACTTCTGACGGGGAAGCAAAGGGAAAGCTCAAGAGTGATCACGCACCCCTCCCCGGCAGCGTAGGAAGGTCAGTTTGGGTGCCTGGAGCAGCCAGTAGAGATATAAATCACTGGCCAGGGAGGCTGGGCAGCCTTGTGTGTGAGAGAGAAAGACATTCTGTCCCTCTTGCATGCTCTTGTAGAACTCTCAGCATGGAGGGGCAGGACTTTGGGTTTTTTTCTGAGGAGGTAGGTGTGAGGAAGGCTCTGTCCCCTCAGGGAGAGCAGAATGTAGCAACCTGACTGCTTAGTCAATTGTTCTTAGTGGATTGTTTCCATTGTCTTTCTGAATCCCAGGGAGTATAAAATCAGTGTAAAAATTTTAAGCCTCTTTTACGTTGCCAGAATGATGAAAAGAATTCTTATTTAAAGGATAATATGATTTACAAATGCTTATGGTGTTTTAGTGATTAGAACTCGTCTAAATTTTCAGACTGAATGCATTTCCTATCAAAATATGCTCCATGAACTGTTTGCTACTGACCTTTCTAAAGATGGTGAGTAGTCAATATAAACTGTGAGTTTGATTCCCCAGCCCTCACTTGCTCTTCAGTTGCCTGTGATGTAACCCTGAGCCTACAGCTGCATATATTTGTTGATTAATAACTAGAAATAAAGGGTCAAACCTAGCTACATTACTATTAGACAAAGGAGGCTTGGGGATTTCCTCCAGCGCTCCCCCCTCCAATTCTCCATCCTTTGTATTGTAGTTTAAATAAATTACCAAAATAATTGAAAACAGCAAGACTATATTGTGTTATTTTGACAAATAAAATATATAGATTTTTTTAGAATTTTAAAATATTATGTGCAGATTTTTTAATTTTTTGGAGCAGAATTTGCAGCAGAAGTAATTATTGTCAATTACAAAGGCTATAAGTGTCCTTCTCTGTTTCTTTGTGCAGGTATGAACAGGGGAGCCCTGATTTTCAAAAAGATCTCAACGTAGCTTCTATGTATATCTATAATTATAGGTACATTTCATAGCACTTACCCATCTAACAATCTGATGTACTATAGGTACAATCAGGTCAATAAATGTCTAAGGACCTAAATTTGAAAAATAAATAAATAAATAAATAAATAAATAAGTATTTTTGATCCTGTAAATAATTGTACTTTTGCACCCACAAAGAATTTCTGAATCATGCATAGAAATCTCATATTTGGGCTGGGTTGCTTATTCATAACCAAAAGTATTAGGTATGCTTCAGAAGTAAACCTAATGACTGATAACCTCAAAATAATAGTCTTCCTCAGATCTTAGCATATATCTTGATATTTGACAGTCACTTAAGTAATAGCCCTGTTACATAGGCATGCAAATTCACCTGTACAAATAACATAAATCCTGCAACAATCATATATATATATATATATATATATATATCCACCACTTTTATAAGGCTATGATAAATTTTGTACAAAGTATGCCTTGTGAGATATCAATTGAAATGTCATAATCTGTCCGAGACCAATGCAGGTTCGAGTAAGTTTTTGATCGAGTGAGGAAAATCAAAACGTGACAGATTGAAAGTTTAAAACCACGTGGCCGTTTATTCATGGGAATAAGTTACAACTTGGGCTGGGGAGGAGCACTTTTACCAACTAGCAATACTATCAAAACAAGAATCTTACACACTACTTGAAACAATCTATTTACATCTAACAACAAGAAACCAAACAATCTGTGATTAACCGCTCACTAAAATCCAGATAAAACACACAAAAACTGAGTAAACTGTACAAGCATTAACCAGATATTGCAAAATACAACAATTCAACTTTCATATACTATATACACAACTTGGTACCAAGTAAGGGAAGGAAAAAGGGAAGAGGCTAAGCAAACAGAATATTTACAGAAATTAGAATGCCAATACCACACTCCAGGCGCAGCTGACCAGCAGTACAGACACCAAGAGCATGACGAATTAGTGGGATATAATCCGTAATGACACGACCCAAGCCGGCTAAATCCGGAGGAGACCCTTCTAGCTGGAAAGGTGATCAGGCCTTCCAGCTAACATGCGGATACTCCTGCAGATTTTGGCATGAGACATGGTTTTATTCGAAGGCTCTTACTCGTGTCAGCATCTGATTGGTCCCTAGCTCCTTCGTCTTCAAGGTTCTGAGCTGGAGCCCTCCACATAAACAGGATCTGCACACGGCACACTACCCTTATGCACACGGCACGCAGGCATTTTTGCACAAGGCACTAGCCTGACCCCTACGTGACCAGGCAAAAAGAGCCGGAAAATGCACACGGCACTATAATGTAGCACACCGCACTACGGTGTTGCACACGGTACCAGTATGACCTTTTCACCGACAATTGGCCAAACAGACGCTGTGTTTGAGCATAGGCTTAGGGCTGCGACAAATCCACTGTGCAATATTGTTCTGGTAAAACATGTATCAACATTGTATGTAAAGTTATATGTTTCTACTGTATAACTTTGTTGTAACATGTTCCAGAGTTAGAAAGGAAGGCCCAAACCTGTCCTACAAAGACACAGACGCACTGGCACCCCCCAGCCAGGTATCAGAATAATCAATAGGACAATCACCTTGGTAGGAAGAAGTGTGTGAATGAGGACTTATTGGCAAAGAAACAGTGGAGAAAACATCAAAGAGGGGAGAAGAATATAAGAATGGAGAACACACACAACACAAATTGCCTCTCTCTACTCGTGGTAGCTACAATGTTTGAAAGACAAATATAGCATCATTGAACTAGGAAAGGGGTGATCCTGGCTGGAAGACTTTTCAGCCAGTACAGACTGCTATAAACATATGATGAGGCAAAACCTTTTTCTTTTTAAGTTCACTTAGCTAGTTAAGTTAGGTATTAGCTTGTGTTTTACTCATTTCTTTTGTAAACAATTCTGACTTTTATGCATCATTATTTGTAATCTATCTATTAAAAATCTATCTTTCTGTAGTTAATAAATTTATCTTATGTTTTATCATAACCAGTGTGTTTGGATTAAAGTGTGTGGGAAAAGCCATTTGGGATAACATGGCTGGTGCATATCATTTTCCTTTGATGAAATGATGGACTTTCTATGAGCTTGTATTGTTCAGGAAGCTATTGAGCTGTACAAGATGCACATTTTTGGGGGAAAGTCTGGCACTAAGTTTAAAAGAGAACTGGATAAAATCATGGTGGTTAAGTCCATAAATGGCTATTAGCCAGGATGGGTAAGGAATGGTGTCCCTAGCCTCTGTTTGTCAGAGGATGGAGATGGATGGCAGGAGAGAGATCACTTGATCATTGCCTGTTAGGTTCATTCCCTCTGGGGCACCTGGCATTGGCCACTGTTGGTAGACAGATATTGGAAGAGATAGACCTTTGGTCTGACCAGGTACGGCCCTTCTTATGTTCTTATGACTAGGTATTTGCTGGTGTTGCTCTGCAGTTTAATTTATATGTGGCTATCTAGTAGCTCTCAATACACTGTAGGTGGAAATGATTTTGCGTGCTAAAGCCTATATGTGAACAGGCCAGGAGTTGATGTTCTTACAGCAAAGCAATGTCATTGGCACCCGAAGTTGGAGAACTGAGGGAACAGTTGTTCAACAGTCCAGACCGTGTCCTGGGTAATGTGTTATATTATATATATAATCCCTTTTCTTAGATAGCAACCATTCCAAGAATGAAAAAAATCAATTTTTGGTAATAATATTTGCAATCTCACTGGAAACACACAGGAACTCTGAGTCTAAAATAACAAATGCAGAATCAACCAAGAAGTAGAATAGGGAAAGTCTATATTTATGCAACCTGGTAGAATGGAGATTTTTTCCTTTTTACAAATTCCTCTTCTTTGCTTTAATTGTCCAAATAAATTTCTGCTATAGTACAAATTTAAAATTAGACTGAAGAAAACAGTTGATAATATAGCATACTGCAGTGTCCACTCAGCACTAATTTCTATGAATTTAAGAGAAACATCAAAATACTTCCAGCTTTTTTGGTTTTATATCTTCTATCTTTTAATATTTCATTATATAACATCTCAATGATGGCCACTTTGTTCTCAGTCCCACTGGGTCTGTTATCTGTAATTAAATATTAGCCTTCTGAATATTAGTAGTGCATCGATGGATAGTTGTATACTTATGAGACAGCACTTAGAGAAATGGAAGTTTTTGAGAGCAAACAGCATCCACGTGTAAATCAGCCAAAATGAGGACGGAACTGATAATAGATTTTGTGATAAGAATATTCAAGAGATTGTTCATAGAATTTTGTAGATTAGAGATTATGCCCATATTGATTTATTGCCAGGCACTTATTGATCATTGGCTAAATGACAGCACAGATAAAATGTATGTATCTTTCCACTATTGCCACTAGACTTAACCCTACAGACTGCATTACTACAAAAAACAAGAACATAAGATGTTATATGTTATATATTAGACCGTTAATGTAAAAGCTTTTGTGCAATGTGAATGTTCTGAAAGAAAACACACACAAAAACAAACAAAAAAAAAAAAACCCCCACAACAAAACAAAAAGCCCTTGTCATAAGAGCAAAGATAAAATATTTCAGATTTAATTCCAGCCTAGAAAGTAAAAATATAAAAATATAATAATCTCCTTTGACCTGTATAATTGATTGCATAAGTCATATGATATTGTCTCTGTACTTTAAAACAAAAAAGAGAGTCTGATTTTCTCGGGGTGAGCTTGGTGTTGAGAGTGGCTAGTGCTCCAAGATTCTCTGAGGATCAGACACAGTTTTTAGAATGTTATAATTTTGTAGTTGTCCTTTTCTACGGCCACAACATTAATAGTAATTTGGGTTCAGGATTCTGTTGCTAAGGAATTAGCTTTGCTTGTTTCACCCAACAAGACATCAAACAAACAAAAAATCCTGTAAACATAGATTAAATACCCATAAAAAGAGTTATGTATATGAGTATTTAATGAATATTTAATTAAAAAAACCTATCAGTCTGTATAGTATAATAGGAATTGTGCTGCCAATTGACACGACCTCTGTGACCACTGCTGGGCAAGCTGTGCTATTTACCCATTTAAGGTATTTAAGATATACTGTCTTTAGTATTTAGATTCAGGATTTGGCCTAAGGCATCATAGTGTGTTTTGTGTCTTGATCTGGAACATTTTGGTTTTAAGGTTTAATAAACTGATTAGATTGTGTTGGACATGGAACATAAGTTAAATGAGTATCTTAGAACATAGTGGTGTAGAAAAGAGTTGAGACAGGAAATAATCTTGCTTTCTGAGGTTTTTTGTAAAACAAAAAATTAAAACATAAAAAGTGTCCTGTCCCTCTAAAGGTCAAACATAACTACAACAGTGCTTCTCTTTTTCAAAGTACACAAGTAAACACATCTCAATAAAGGTCCAGAAAGAAAGAGAAAGCAAAACTGACACTGACTGTCCTCCATTTCTCTGCAGAGTGCCATCCTATTCCCTAGAGTGCCTTCCTTTATCTCACATATTCTCATTGCCAAACAGCCGACAGTTTACCAGAACAAATCTCTTTTTTAGCATGCTGAGGTGTCAGGAAATTGAGAGGGGAAAAATAATCAATTCTTCACAGCCATCCCAGCCCTGTTACCCTACAAATCCATGAACTAAGACCTGGATAACACCAGTTTAACTGAGGTGTGATTTTAAATCAGTGTTGTTAAATGGGTACAAAATCCTGTGGACACTCTTAATTCAATTTAAATTTGATCTGTGTTGATTTATCTTAAGCCAATTCTCTGCCAATTTAAGCTAAATCAATATTGCATCCAAAACAACAACAACAAAAAAATTATGCTAAAAGAATGTTAAGGTTGCAAGTCAAGCAACTCAGATTAGGAAATGCCAGAATTAAGAGTGCTCATCCAATCTTAATTCAGCCCCCTGGTTTGTATGTATTATGATACATGATCACATGCAATTTTTTTGCACAGGATCCCTGCCTCATTTAGTGCACAGAATGGCTTAGCTCCTGCTCATGGCACCCTTGGCTCCCACCACCTTCTCCCTCTCCTACTACTAACCCTCTGGTTTCTACTTCTTTCCAACTCTAACACAACCTACCTACTGTCCATCTGTGCATCTATTCCTATCCCCCTCCCCACCCTCTAGCTTCTACTCCCTTCCCTCTCCATGCCTAAATACCTCTTTCCATCTCCACTCATATGTGACTGCGCTGGCTCCTATCCCCTTCTGCACTCCTCCTTCTCTTCTGGCTCCTCTATCTCGCTCTTCTGTCACAGCCTCATTCCTCAGCAGTTAAATCTGACTAATCTTGCTCCAAAGCTCCATGCTGCCTGACAGCCAGTAGGGGAAACACAAAGAATACAAGAGAGACAGTCTCCCTGATCTCAGTTCCTCTTCCCAGTTCCTTAATGTCCTACAGAAGGTGAGAGGAGAAAAACTAGTAAAAGTAGTCAGGAATTTTCCATCAGAATGAATGACTGGAATTTCTGTCAGAAAATTATTCTCAGCTCTGCAGATCTTTTGTTCCTCAGCAGCCCACTTAGCAGGCTAATGGGGAGCCCCGGATTCCAGCTTCCTGGTTCCAAGGCAGCCTACCAGATAGTTTGACCAGGAGCCAGGGCTTCCAGGATCTTGGCTCCAAGACAGCTCAGATGCCCTGGAAGCCCAATTTCCAAAGTTTCTAGGCCCCTTGAACTGCCAGGCTCCCAGGCTTTCTGTCCAGCTCCCCACCTGGTGGGTGCTGGGACTATGGATAACCCAAGGAGGCTTGGAAACATTTAGAAAAGGTGGGAATTACACGTGTCTTTTCTATACAGAATTTTGGAATTCTCATTTCCTGGGAAATTTCAACATTTTTATTGACTTGTTTATTTGTTCCTGAAAATACTGAAAAGGTTTTTGAAACTTCCTCTTGAACAGGAATTCCAGTTTCTGGCCAACTTTGAGACATTGCAGGGAATGTCCTTCTTAACTCCTGCAGCCCAAAGCTGGAGCATGATGATTTGCTGTGCAGGGTTGGTGCATGCTCTATCCAGTCAGTACATAGACACTATGATGGGATGGAAATATTCTATTTCTAAATTCCTCAAATAAAAGGGATCCCACTTCAACTATATAACAAAAATCAATTCTCAATAACACCTCTTGTATTAGGAGATCTAGAACTTGAAAGATGCTGTAACTACACTCTTCACAATGGTGCCCCAGGAAACAGAAGACAATATAGAGTATAGTGAGATTTTCTTTTACGACTTGGCAGACAGAAAACTTTTGCAATCTAAAAGAGATGTTCTTACCATGCTGCGAGGCCCTGGGGCTCTCAAAACCTAGAATTATTGTGTTTCCATGTGATTTTGGAGGTGGTGACCTAATTAGGCAAGAGAGCCCTGGGAACTTAATGTACCAGGCAGAGCTCTCCTACTGGCTTGCCAAGCCTGAGATGAACATGTGTAGTTCCTTGGATCACTGTGCCTTGCATCCTGCTGATTTTTGACAAACCAAAAAGTCAAATTCCCAGTATTTCTCTGCTTTCTTCAATTGTGAGCAGGAGTTTTCAAATTGAATCTTTCCAGCGTGGTAAAAAAAATCTGTATGTCACCCTGCAAAGCTAACTTTGGAGACAAAATATGTCACATTTGTTGAGATTAAAATGTAAGTAATGAACACAATTTAGATGATGAACTTTCAGTATTCAAAAGGGAACTACTGATGATGCTCTGTCTGAGGTCTACAGGCTAATTCTCATGCTGAGTCTATAGGATTCTCCCTTATGGTGAGTAGCTTACAATACATAAATAAAATAAAATAAAAAGGGAAAGGAAATCCCGTGAACAAGAAAAAAGGAAATCTTTGTTCATACATTGGTTTTTTAAAAAATGTTCTATTTATAGTTCTTTTAACAAAAATATGCAAAGATTGAAAGCTTTTATAATGAAGCTGAAAATGTGCACACTTTTTCAAAGCTCCATTACATTCCCTTCCATAAATAGCCAATTAAAGCTTCGTATAGACAGAAGGATGACAAATAAATTCACTGATTTACTTTTTTCAAAAATCATGCCTAAATAAAGTATCCCTGAAGTAGGCAATGTGCTGGTCTTATTGAATTATATGCATTTTAAATGTAGAGCCTGACTACCAGCCAGAGCTATATGGGAAATCTTTCAACTAATAAATGAACAGAAGGTTGAAAGCTCAGCCAGCTACATTACTTTTCTGTAGAGGTGAGATTTTAATATATATTTCTTAGTGTATTGACTTTCAGATTATGATGCTTTCAGGGCAATTTATTCACCTGTTTGAGCAAGAATAAGTAGAAATCAACAGAACAAAACCAGGAAATAGTAGTCCTTTCAGTGATGCAGTTTTGTATAGGGTTCTTTGCAGAAAAACAGAGTGCACAGGTTTTGGTTTTTTTTAATATTTTGTTCTCTTGCATCAGTACAGTGTTCCTTGCCCAGCTGTTCCTGCCTCCCTGTGGGGAATGCAATAAGCTGCAATTAAATGCAGGTGCTTGGAGACAGGCTCGCCCTTGCTCTGCTTAACAAATAGGAATCTACCTTCTGTTTAATGGTGCATGAATACTTTTTCTTGGCACCAAGACAAGTGACTACCTCTTGTTAGAGGTACACTCCTCTTTTTCCCTGGGTGAAAAGACAGGGACCTACTTCTTGTTCATTGGTTCACTTCTGCATAAGAAGGTAAACATGAGTACATGCTATGGGGGGGAACCATTGCTAGTCACTACAGATGACACATATAATAACAGAAACCTAGGATGTGCACAGAATAATATAGGGAAATCCTTTGGCCCAATTAATCCAGAATTTTTTGTTTATGTGACATTCTTTCAGAAAGGGAGCACTGTATTTGTACGTCTCTTTATAGTAGGGCTGTTTTTCTAATTTAAAATACACCTCAATTGTGTATACAATGAAATATTTGTGTGCCACTTAGGATGTACAAAGGGCATGGAAAATCAATACTAATGACCAGCACAGAATTCTTCTGTGGGTAGGAAATACCCTGCTAGCACATATGTACTAGATCCCGGCCTGATGTCAGCTACTCCTGCTCTCCGAAGTGTAGGGAAAGAGTCTGGAGCTGGATGCCAAAACTTCACTGATGTTGGTGTCATAACTTGGCCTAATTCTTCTCTTCAGTCACACATCAATCTGTTGTGAGTGGACCTAATCCCTGGATTCCACATGCTCCTATACCAACTAGGTCTGGGTAGGGCCAGGACACTGTTCCTAGCCTGTGCGTCCCTACGGCACATTTCAGGGGCCAACCTCATGTCTCTGTACTTCTTTGGGATGCAGAGCAGTGCAGCCCTGCTGCCTTTAATATCAGAACCAAGTCTTCAATTCTCCTGAGCCCCCAGTTGCTCATACATGTTCCCTCAGAATCCCAGCTTGCCATTGGCATGATGAACTTCTCAATTAACCCCTTCACGAACAATGTGGCAGGCAAGTAAGGACTGGAGGATTAGCAAAAAAGTTTCTTAACTACAAGTATTTTACTTTTAAACAGCAACAGAGAGTTACAGATCTTTGGAAAACAACAAACTGTCCTGAACACACTCCCCCAGAATCTCAGTCCTATTAGTCCTGCATTTGGTCAGCGTCCATAGGTTAGGAAGGGACCTACTGCCTTTTCTTTCTCCTATCCAGTCTTCTCCCTTATATGTAACCAAAATGAAGAACTCCAGTTCCTTCCCCCAGCCAGGCTTCTGCATAGAGAGCTCATTGTTCTGTGGATGGATCAGTAGTAGAGAAACAGTAGATTTCTTTGTGCCATCCTCTCAGGCAGTCATTCAACTAGATGTCAAGTTCCCATTACAAAATGGATGCTCTAATCCACAAAGGAGGTTGCAATACAAAATGGTCAAACTCCACAATGAAGGTTACAATACAAAGTGGAGCCCCTATTCACAAAACAAGATGGACTTCACAATTTAAAAGAGTCATGCCCTCAATCTATCACATTGTTGCCATAGGTCCTCTAGTCCAGTGGTATAATCTAGAACAGTGGTTCTCAAACTTTTCATTTTCTCGGACCACTAGAAAATTGCTGAGGGTCTCGGTGGACCACTTAATGATCTTTCCAAATGTAAATCACTTTAAATAAAAGCAGTATATATAAAAAAACCTTAATAATAATTAACTTTTCTATCCTACAAATAAAAGCACATAACTCATATTTTAATATCAATAGCCTTACCATTCTAATGTGATGGATGTGCCCTCTCTCCCCCACCACAGAAGCCCCCGAGCTGGGGCTGGGAAGTATGTGGGTGTCTCCTTCACCACAGCAGCCACAGTACTGAGGCTGGGAAGGAGGGCTGTCTCTCGTTGTCAGTCACAGCTCTGGAGCTGGGGAAAGTTGCCTCTTCCTCTAGCCACCGCAACCCTTCATGTCCCAAATTCCACCCATCCCCTCTTCTCATCCCACTGCCCCTTCTCTCCACCACCGTATTCCCTCCAAAGCACCACCTCACCTTACATGTGTGTCTTCTCCAGAGTCCAGGCACCTAATTAGTGGAGCCATGCCTGTATGACTCCATTAATTAGATGGGTGGCCCGTCATTCTCTCATGTGCGGATGACCAGGCACACACCTTAGAGGGAACAACTGGCAGACCACGTGAATGGATCTCATGGACCACAGTTTAAAAACCACTGACCTAAAGCTGCCTGGCAGACGCTCTAAGTAAAATCCAGACCAGGCTAGGCTTAAGAGCCAAGGATCTGGAATAGGCTTCTGGCTTCCAGTTGCACTGAGCAGAGCTTTGGAGCAAGAGAGACTGTGTCTCTTTATATCAAACTGGTGTTGAAATCATAAATGATAAAATAGTATATGGAGTTTTGCTTGCTACATTACATACAATAACTTGTGTCACTGTATTCAAATAGCACGCTTGAAACCAATATGTCTATAACTACAATATCACTGTTACTTTTAATGAGCATTCCTGACTTAGGCTGATGTGAGCTTTTATGGGTATGATGTGAGCTATGTCAGTCACTGTCACCTATAAGACACCAGTTACCTTGGGTCACAATCATGCTTATCAGAGATATATAGCAGAAGTTCTATAGATCTTCAGGCTGCCTATGAAAATAAGACATCTCTTCTGAAATGCAGAGTTGAGGCTTGTCTTCTTAGAAATTATTCCTAATGTTTCAAAAACTTTTTCTTTAATAATATGTTTGATATGAACTAACACTTCAGAAAGAAATATCAACCTTATGTGCAGTGAGGGATTTTCTCTTTTCTTTGTACACTTGAAACTCACATTAACATTAAAGTGTTATACTAACGCAGGGATAGGAGAATAGATAATTAAAGCCATTTACTGTAATAGGTTAAAGGTTTTTGTGTTTCCCCACCCTGCTAGCAGGCGTTGGAATCCTGCATGTATGATGCATTGGCATCTACCTCAAATCTAAATGATGTGGAAGTAAACCTTTGGAAAAGTAAATTAGGGAATAAACCTGGAATTTAATGTAGCAATAGGTTTAAATTACATGTTTCTTAATAAAATCAGATTCAAGGAGGGGTGACTTTTGACTTTAACCGAGTGTGTTGTTTTGTCTTCAACCAGGTGGGAACTCTATTAGTTTCCACATGACACCAGGAGTTGGGGGATTTTTTGAACCACTTACCTTATAATTTAGCTGCAACTGCACTGCAGTTTGTTGCTGACCTGGCTCAGCATCAGGCTGGTTTTGATTTCCCAAGGCAATACCAAAGTTCCTTGAAACACTTTAAAACAATGTTGGAAGAAATCATTGAGAGTTTGCCTAATTGTTGGAGGTTCTATGTTCTAGCAGAGCATTACTGTATCCCAGGAATTTGTTATGGTTGGAAAAGGAGCTGTGGCAGCATTGGATCAGCATAATGCTTTAATTAGTAAAGAAGTATCTCATAAATAGTGGTACTTCTTGAACAAGGTTCAATGTAATAACAGCATTAAGCACAATCTTACACCATAGCTTGAACAACATCATTACTATTAAAATGATATGAGGAAATAGGATTGGAACAATGACCTTCTGCTCTGAACTAAAGGGGCAGCTCTCTCAGCCACTTAGTAAAGGTAAAATGCTTAAGTGCTCCACCAAATTGTCATAGTTTTGCTGAGTGGCTGCAAATAAACTGGAGACAGCATGCCAGTGCATTACAATTTGGCGCCTGGACAGTAAGTATGTTGTCCTTTTAAAAATCTTATCTCTTGTTAAAATTCATTTAAATACATTGGACAAAACAACTTTGGAGCAATCTCCTCATGTAATAGGGACCAGATTGTTCCAAGAAATTTCTAAATGGGAGTGATTAAGGTAGCAAATTTGGTTGCTGGGAATTGAGGATGTGATTTGGCTTTTTACTTCAATAGGAGTATGACTGGGCACTCAAACTGTTAGGCTCACTATCAGACAGTTCTCAGAAATATTTATATTAAAAGGGGGTTTAAGCCAGAAACAGTGGATCTGGATCCTAACAAACCAGATTTGAAGGTATTCATATTTAAAGGCTATTTGCAAATATCAAATCCAGGTTTGGATTTTCAACACACTCAAAGTTCAGAGTAATTCAAGTCATGGATTTTAGTTCACATCCATCTATATTTCTATCATAGCGTAAAGTGTTTCCTTTCTTTTAGTAAGTTTACACTTGGAGCTTTCCTTAGGCTCTATGCTAGTATACTGAGTAAAATACAAAACTGAAAAGTTCACTTGCACTTATGTATTACAAGTAATTTGATCAAACTAGAGAAAATTACTATGTATGCTACCAGGGCTATTATAAATGTATGGAAGTGTTTGTAAAAATTACATAGATTGAAATTACAATAGGTGTACTCTGTTTAGACTTATTAAATTCTGATTTATAGTATATAGTAATTAGAAAGGCATTATTTAATGTTCTTAACCTTCAATTTAATAGCAGTTCAAATCTACAACTAGAAAGAAATTATGTTCCTAGGCAGCACATACAAAGCTTGACAGTTCTCAGGTTCTTCTAAGGGTCACTGAATCCTTTCACATAGTTTTTCCTAATTAGTAGGAAAACTAATATCTATGTGTTTTTTTTAAGGGGGATAAATGTCACCCAATAAGTTGCCTAGTAGAAGCAAAAACACTACAGAGAAAACTGTACCTTTGCCAAGAGAGTTGACTTTGACACAGATAGTTCTGAGTTGACTAACGATTGAAATATCTTGTTTCTTGTCATTTCTGACAACACACACACCCAGGGCCAAATTGGCTGTCATATACATGAAGATACATCCTGAATAAGACAATAAGTGTACCTGTTTAGATTTTGGTACCTGTGAGTAGAATGTGGCCCACCATGAATTCTGCATGTCTTTTCTTTCAGACCTTCAAGTACATATACATGTCTTTTGGAATGCAGGAAGGCAAAGCGTATAAATGTCATTTTGCTTATGTAGGAGGATTTGCACTTTCTCTAGCTAATTAATACCTACAACAGCTTATCTAATTGTTTACCTGGTCGGTAATAGAGTCTAAAGAAATTAAAATAACTTTGATTACGAACCGGCTAAAGCAAACTGTAGAATTAAGCAGAGCCATATTGGCTATGGAAATGGGGGCTGTCCCATTAGCAAACCTTTCAATAAAGGGTCATCTAGATAAAAGCTAGTGAATCTTCCCTTTCTTCTTGTCTGTTACCTATGACTATAAATAACCCAGAGCATTAACTGTGAGGGTATGCCTAGGAGAAAAGTGCAATTTGTTTATTCTTCAAAATTCTACTTGTAAGCATTTAAATCTTTCTTCACTGTGACAAAAATTATTATAACATACAAATAAAACATATTGCTATCTTACTACTATTTCTGCTTTAACAAAGGATTATGACAAAACTCACAGGATAAAAATTGGATTTCAATTTTGAAATTATTTTGGAGCATTTGTTGTGTTCTTTACAGTAACATTGCGATGAAAAAAATGTTCTAATATTCAAAGAGATTTTTTTGAGAAATAAATTGCAGTGGCAGTGTGGAATACAATCCTGTAGGTTGGTCTAAGGTCTAAAGAATTGATTGACTATGTGCTCCTCAACTTCAGAGGTCAAAGTTATATGCCAAGACAACATAACTCTTAAACAAGAGTGTGGCAGAAAGTGGAAGAGACAAGAACAGCTGAATTAAATCCAGAAGTTATGTTCAGGGGTATGAGACACTCACTGAGTGTTATCACCTTTGTTATTAACATTTCACGGCAAGGTCACCTCTTCTCCCTTCAGAGTATTGCAGGAAAAGTTAATGAGGTGCCTCTTTCTCTTTCAATGACAGACCATTTTCTCCTTAAAATTCTTTAGCTAATTTTAATACTGATTTTAATACTGATTGAGAGACAGAGTACCTTAAAACCCATGTTCTGTATTTGAGTGTTATCATAGTATTCTTTCTGTTATCCATAAAAATATATCCAGATGATATGTATTTGATTTAAAACCTGAAAAGAAAATAACTTTTGATTTTTCAGAGAGGCCTTAAACCATGAGAATATCTTAAGAAAGATCATTTATATATTCGGGGAGAGTAGCTGCAGAAACAGCTTAAGCAGAGACTGCTGCACTATAGGGAGAGGTAAAATGATGCCAACAAAAGATCTATGCCCCAGTTACATCCTGTTATCCTAAAGGCTTGCATTAATTTTAAGGGGTGCAATGACCTTGTGCTCTCTTCACAGAGGTGAATCCCACCAAGTTAAATTTCAAGCAGTACATTTTAACACCTTGTTTACAGATTCAACACCCCAAGCAAGGGAAGTTGGGCTCAGTGGAGAAAGAGAGGGTCTGAAGGAACCAATTATGTTTGGGAAACACTGACATAGAACTTCTCTGAAATAAGTCCTATTTTAACTACAGCATAGCATTTTATAAAAACACCCAATCTCAAATTTAAAATCACTAATCATGGAGAATCTACTATAATCCTTGGTAAATTTTTCTAAGGATATTACATCGCCACCCCCTATCCCCTCTCATATGCTTGGTATGAGTGGCTTTCTGATGGCAGAGAATTCTTTTGCACAAGGGGAATTTTCCACTGGCTATCTCCAGCCACATATACAGCACAAAGTGAAGCATGCAATCCAGCCTCTTGTTGAAGATTTGAATAATGTAACTCCAGCTCTTTTTTCTTACAGGCTTTTGGTGATAACACCTAACATGCTAAAATAGTACATTCTTTGTGAGACATAAGGAAGGGTAAAGGTGAGATGGATCTGTTTGTGTGAAGTGAACAGAGACAGCAAAATTGGAGGCATCACTGTGAACCTTTGGAGGCTGGTTTGTGATTAGCCATTACACTCTCTCCACTCATCTAATGCTTTGCCATTTGTATCTATGTGAATCTATTTTTTTCTCTTTCAGAAGACATTCAATTATATAGAACATGCACTTCAAATCAGATGAAATCTCATGGTATATTACCAGTTATATCAGATTTTTATTTTTCGTCTGGGTACAATTTAGTCAGCCTTAGATTCTTGGAGAAAGTCCTCACATTTCATGTGTTATTTGACAAAGATTTTCAAAGTTTTACTTAGCACATAGGTTATGACAGATGTTTGTCACAAACTATCATCCCTATACCATATTCACAATTAGTTTTGTAATCCAGATGATAGACCATGTTGGCTTTTCCAAAACTTTTAATTTTCTGCTATCTAAAGAAGGGTTTAATTCAAGGAGGAACTACGAAAAAAGAAAAACATTCATATAAAAACCACAGACATGCCTCTGTATCCACTCTTATAGCTAGATCAACATCTGAAATGATGTTTTGTTTAAAAGGGCAGACTGCTAACATTTCTTTGTTGTGCCTTAAAGAAGCAACGCATAGTAGGTAAATATTAATAAAGTGACAGATTGCGAAAATGATTATAACTGAAACTATTTTTTTCAGGATGATTTTGCATTATGTTTTACTATAGGCCAAATTTATTCCTAGAATGTCTCCTTTTAAGTCCACTGAAATTACGCCAGAAATGAATATGACTTGAAGTATCTAGCCACTGATACAATCTGCTTTGAGTTGCTTCCAAATTTATATTTTTTAATCCGTTTGTTTTTGACTAATTTGATGGGAAGCCCTCAGTTTCCCTTCCTCTCTATTGTGCTATGTTGCCATGAGATTTTTCTAGTCATCACTCTAATTAGGTAAGGAAGAGACTTATTAGGAGGGGAGTGGGTTGTAACTTTGTGGTAAAGGAGATGTAATGTTCACTGCCCCTATTTGTTACCTCTGCAAGCTTCTCATTATCCCTGTTACAGTCATTTGTCTTCTTCCTGAGAAAAGGTGACTGAGCCTGTTAACTTGATGGCTAATTTTCTCATACAGTGTAGCCAGCACTGACACACTGCTCTTCTTATGGATGTGTCCTTCTGAGAAATAGTATCCAGTGCCACCATACAGAGCAGTGAAGGTGGCATCATGCCATTCTATTCTGGCTAGATTTTGGTTCATGAACAGAATAGAGCCTGTGAGAGTAAAGCTGATTGGAGTAATTGTGGCCAATTTTCACTGTTTTGATTTCCCTTCTTTCATTCTGTTTGAAATTGAGCCTGAGGTTTGTTACACTCTGGTAGCTTTTGGCAGAGGATTGGGGAGATGAGAACTCACTGAGATATATACATACAAAAGGAAAGGAAAATGTGTAGAAATCAAAATGATAAGGTTGCATTAATAGGTTGTTGAAGCAGTAGTTTGGTAGTTGACTAAAGTAGTTGTCATGATATAATCAAATGAAATATGTGCTTGGACACATACATGCGAACAAAAAGAAAATGATGTTATAAAGCTTGAAATATCCATTTCTATATCACTGTAAGAATATCTTCCCTCACTGATTGCATGTTATCTTTTTTGTTTTGCTCACTCAGTGTTGACTGTGGTGTGAATAGACAAACATTAGTAATTAGTGAATAGGGTAATATGTGATATTAACAAAATGTATTCTAAATACCAAAAGTTAAATTTGATGATTATGATAATCCTGTTTTGATTTCCCTTTATGCTAGTGGTGGGCTACCTGCAGACTGCGGGCTGCATGTGGCCCCTCAGGGTAATCCGCTGACAGGCCACGAGACAATGTTTACATTGGCCATCTGCAGGCACAGCCTCCAGTGGCCATGGTTTGCTGTTCCCAGCCAATGGGAGCTGTGAGAAGTAGTGAACCACAGGAATGGCGAATCATGGCCACTGGGAGTTGCAGGTGGCCATGTCTGTATATGGTCAATGTAAACACTGTCTCGCAGCCCACCAGCAGATTACTCTGATGGGCTGAAGTTTGCCTACCACTGCTTATGCACTCTACTAGCAGGCTTTTGGTCTCAACCCTATAATTGAGACAATATATTATGAAGCCCTGCAGACCTAGGAATATTCAGTAAAAGTTGCAGAGGATGAAAAATCTGGAATCCAGTCCTCTTTATATTACATCAATGGAAATATTGCCAAGGGGAAGTTTTTTTTTAAACAGGTTGGGGACATTTTTAAGCATTTCCTTCTTGTGATGAATCAAGGAGATGAGAACAAGAACCCATAAGATATCCTCTCCCATTCTTGATGTCATACAGTTTTCCATTTAACTGAATAGGTTTTGAAAAAAATATAACTAAGGAAACATCTTATTTTTCTAAATATATCTATCCAATGGTTGGATTAGCAATTATCTATTCTCTCCATTTAAAATATGAGCTTAGAATACACCACTATGTAGATAAATATTCTGAATTAGAAATTCTGTCCTCACAAGGTACATTTGTATCACGTATTATAGGCCAAATTATGCAATGGTTCAATTTGGCTAATTGTCTTTTAGTGGCTGAGACTTACATCCATCTGTTTTGATGGAATAGTGCCCATTCACAAGCTGATTTGAGTATTTCTCTGGGGCACAGGCAATTTTTTTTTCTTTTTATAAAATAATTAATTTATTGCTCATGAAAGGTGACAGATTGACAGCTTTGGTGACTGAAATTCTCTGTTTATTAACAGCATAAGTATGCCAAGGACAATAGCAATTCAACTTTCCCCACTCTGCCCTGGAAATTAGTCTCAGATCTGATCTGGAGGAGCCATCTCTTGGTGTCAGGGAAAATTCAGTTTCCACATCCATTTAATCCTATTCCTCTGTCTTGATACTGCCAGAAAAGGCTGCCAATTAATGCCTACTGTAATGGTAATTTTTGTGTTTTAGACTTCTGACTACTAGGGATTAGACTAACACTATCAAGTCATTTCACATAAACTATCAAAAAGTTGGCAACATGAATTTTGGTCACTAGCAATTTGGTCAAGATTAAACCAGGGACTGAGAACTGACATCTAACCACCTGATCTATTATCAATTCAATCTGCGTCCAAAGAAATCTATTAGATACCCCCTGAAGTATCCAGGTCCCCCAAGTCAGGTAATTATAATAGACTTTGTGCCAACTTTTTAAAAACATGTGTCTGCATAATTATTGCCACTGAGACAGGGTTTTAGACTCAGACATTTCAAACAAATGAGTTCTCATCTAGTTGGATTACACTGCAGTTATGCTGTTCTAGGGTTTCTAGGGTGACCAGATAGCAAGTGTGAAAAATTGGGATGAGGGTGTCGGGGAGTAATAGGAGCTGATAAAAAAAAAGCCCCAAATATCAGGACTGTCCCTATAAAAACAGGACATCTGGTCACCCTAAGGGTTTCTTTGTTTGTTTGTTTTGTTTTTACTTTAGTGGTGATGTTAAAATCTTCCCAGCTACACTTCTTAGTGATCCTTTCCACATTCCAGTGATTGCAGCATCTTCATAGCAAATAACCCTTGAAACTACCCTGCTGGGTTATAGACCATGCAGCAATATTACCTTGAGACAGCCAGTCTGGTGAGCACAGGAAGTCCCATCACTTCTGCAGGAGTCCCTTCCTATATGCGCACTGTGAAGCATTAGCAGCACCCTTCTTCCATTTTTTATTTTTTAGGTTTTTTTCAGATTGCTTTACTTATAGGGGATCTGGGGCATGGAAAAAATATGAGTGAAATAAATTTACCTTTGTCACTATTCAGTGTCCTGCTGTCAGCTGTTAATTTAATGGAATAGATCTTTCATCGGAATAATCTATGCTCTGGTTCCCCTGACTGTATAGTATAATTGCAAACGTTCTAGCAAGGGGTTTTAAAGCATCAGTGGGACTTTGGTGAGAAGCTTGTCATTGGACACAATGCATCAGTGAGCAGCTCTTTAAAAAGTGCTCTTGAAGAATGGTCACACATACAGTTAAGGCAAGTTACACTGTCTCACCTGAAATTTAGACTAAGAGCCATTATTTTTTTTTCTGATGATACTTATAGAGATTCCACATATTTATTTATTTTCAATTAAGGAATTCAATAAATGTCTGTCCCTGGCTCTAGGTTCCCCATTTAAAAAAACAGTCCACAACAAGAAAAAACAAAACAGCAGCGAATCTGCATACATAAACAACCAGTTGGTAAGAAAAACGCTGCAGAATCTCCTCATCCCTCTCCATCCCTTAGCCCCTTGCTTCAATACGTCTCAGTCCTACCTAAATTTCTGCTCAAAAAGATGGGCTTTACAGCCTTCCCTGAGAGCCAATAAAATAAAAATGAAGCCATTTTCAACAAAGGGTTGAGGAAAGGAATTTTAAAAATGAGTTGATGTGCTCACAGAGTACACTCTACTGACAGCTTCCCCTCTTATACAGTAGAGACACTTCCTTTCTCCTTTATCTGTCTTGTCTTTTTCCTAGACTCTAAGGTCATCAGAGTAGGGAATGTTTCTGATTGTACAGTGCTTAGCCAATGGGTCCCTACATTCAGTTGAGGCTGCTAATGTAATGCAATCCATAACAATTTGTTAGTGTAGTAGCATAACATAATGAGGAAAGTTGTCTTACAAGTTGGGTGGTATCTGACCATTTAAGATATTTTATTATATCAGCAAGCAAAAATGCATTTTTGATTCTGGTATATTCTATCATTAATGTGAGGCATCGCTTAGAATGGCCACTGTAATTATTGTGAGTGGTTAGAATTAATTTGAGGGACAACAGAAAAGAATCAAGAATAATATTTACTTGGGTATATTCTGAGTGTTAAAAATCTCACTGTTGCAGAATCTGTCATTCAAATTTATACTAAAAAGCTGAGTATGAGATATAATTAAAATATGTATATATATTTTTCTCTTATATACTTATACAGTATTTGTTTCCTGTTAACCAGATTTTAACTAGCCACGCAAAATGTTCCAAATTCAGAGGTGATGCTAAGATGATGTAATTTACACATTCTTCCATGCCCCTGCACCACCTTACACTCTCTTAAACCCATTTAGAGCCATTAGTTTTTATCTGCTGTTTTCCTGACCAGCCTGGGAACTCTGATGCCCTTAAAAGCCTAGTATCGTCTACTAGTTGACAGAACATGATTTGATCACAGGTGTCCCACGCGTCTCACTTCTTAAGTTTCTATAGTTGCTATCACAATTCTATTTATTCTTCTCTTAAATCTGTCCAGTTGTCAGTCAATTTCAAATTCTAACATAGAATTCAGCATTAGGAATATACATTAGGAAACTGTCACTCCAGAATGCCATTAGCAGCATGCATTATGGCAGAGTAAAGTTAAAGAACACATTGAGAAATGGAAAGATGAACAAATTACTCTAATGCATGCAGCATGTACATCCTTACACTCTGGTTTAGGCTACTGCTGCCAGTGCTGACTGCTTGCATCCTGTTGAAGTACAATTACCTGGGGGAGATAAAATCTCAAACTGGTTAATATCAGAAGACTGCCCCTGCTGATGTTGTGATCTTATCAGGTATTGACTGATCACTTACAAGGGAAAAGTATCAGCTGTTTGTGCACACTTACAGTTTAGCTCTTGATAAGGCGGGAAGAGATTGCTATACTGCAATAAAATGAGTTTACATTTTTCTTTGCTAAATATCTTGCACCCAGAGCTAGTGTTTAGCTGATGGGACTGGTGCCAAAACACCAAATTCAATTCTATCAAATGAATACATGTTCATACTTCGTCATAATTGCATTTGGAATGGACTGTAGTAGAAAGAAATGTGCAAGTTCCAAACATTACAGTTGAATCACAGTATATAACTTATTGTGTACACCTACATACTGGTAATATAGTTCTACTTTTCCACTGTGTTTTTACTCCCAGAACTCTATTCCCTTCATCATCAAAACAGATTTGTAGTGAAGAAACCCTGCATCCTTTTAGATATAGCTAAATGTAAATGCATACATCTAGGAACAAAGAATATAGGTCATATTAAATGAAAAGTGATTCTATCTTGGGAAACAATGACTCTGAAAAAGATTTGGGAGGCATAGTGGATAATTAGCTGGACATGAGTTCCCAGTGACACCATGGCTAAAAGAGCCAATGTGTTTCTGGGATGCCTAAACAGCAGGTAATCTTGAGTAGGAAGAGAAAAGTTATTTTACCTCTATATTTGGGATTGGTGAGACTGCTGCTGGAATAATGTGTCCAGTTCTGGTACCCACAATTCAAGAAGGATGTTGAAAAATTGGAGATGGTTCAGAGAAGAGCCACGAGAATGATGAAAGGATTACTAAACATGCCTTACAGTGATTATCTCAAAGAAGGCAATCTATTTAGTCTTATCAAGAAGAAGGGTAAGGGGTGACTTGATTACAGTCTAAAAGTATCTACATGGGGAACATATATTTAATAATGGGCTTGCCAACTTGGCAGAGAAAGAAATAACATGAACCAATGGTTGGAAATTGAAGTTAGACAAATTCATACAGAAAATAAGGCATATTTTTTAATGGTGAGAGCAATTAACCATTGGAACAATATACCAAGAGTCATGGTGGAGTCCCCATCAGTGACAGTTTTGAAATGAAGATTGGATATTTTCTAAAAGATAAGATCTCCGAATTATTTTGGGGAAGTTTGATAGGCTGTGTTGTATGGAGGTCAGACTAGATGATCATGATGATCATTACTGGTTTTGGAATCTATGAATAAGTTACTTTCTTAAAAGAAGTTTTAACCCCCAAATAAAAAATACACTTGTTAGACTCATAAAATCTCATGTAGTCCAATCCTGGTTCATTTTGTTGGATTCTGTCAGGAGTATGTTTGTGTTTCATAGAAATGTAAAATACCATTTTATCAATTTAGTAAATTGTGATTGTGAGCACCCAGGCAGTTTCCCCCTCTACATGGGTTCTGAGTAGGATGAACAAACCTTGCAATGTTTCTGAACCTTATAAACAATTTTGGGGGATCACAAAGTTTGCAAAACTGGTTTTGGTTTCTGAGATGGTTTTCTCCCCATATAATTTGATGTGATGTATTCTTTCAAAGGAAATTAAATTTTAAAATATGTACTTGTTTTAACTAATGTGAAGCTTGAACTACTGTTTATCTCAAAAAATGAAAAAAAAACCTTTCTCCAATAAATAAAATAAAATAAAATAAAATAAAACCAGGCTGCTTCCAGTGTTTGTCCAGTTTATGGGGTATACACACTATTTTTTTCAGTAGTCTTTTTTTTCACCCTTTCTATGATCTCTTAAGCAAATGGTTGCTGATCTTTTGAACTTACCATATGAGAGTGTGCTTGACATTGTCTAGTTCTGATCAAATCCTTAACAAAGGAGAAACATAATTACAGATGTAACCAATACATAATTGCAGGTGTACATTCTGAATGGTCATATACAAAATTTAAAGAAAAACACGATGTACTGATTTGGAGATAAATTGGCCTCAACACTGCAAAAACAACAAATTTTCTCTTAAAACAAATATTGTTATTATGGTCTAAGCCAGTGTTTTATTTTTTCTCTCAGAACCAAAAGGTTTTCAGGGAACTCGGCCTTTGTAAGTGATGTGGCAAACTCCAGGGAAAACTCATCTTAATGTGAAATATCAGAAACCTGCATACCATTCTCTGATCTTGACTGCATATGACAGTTGGGAAAGCACTTTTTTGCACTTTAGTTTTTACCTAGTCAAAAAGTATTTGCCAGTATGGCAGCACTATACAGGAGGAGAACCTTATTAATTCAGGCATCTATTTTAAAGAGAGATAGACTCTAATATGTATGTGATATAATGACCACTCACGCTGTTCCTGAAGTGTTACCCTTGAGCAACAAAAATTAAAATTCATCAATGCGGAATAAACTGTGTCACTATGGATAACAGACATTTGAGTCTAGTAGGGGGGTAAAGTCTGATTTGGCAAAGGATTCTATTTCAGCAATTCTTTGCCTTCATAAGTCTATTACATTTTTAATGAGGATTCATGAATGAATTCAGAAATAGATTTTAAAACCACCAACAGACTGTTGTTTTCCCCTACCCCCATCTGAAAGAGAACAAGGTGCCTGAGAGCTGAACTGTTCTAAACTTCAAGGGGGAGAAGCTGATAAGGTTTAGATAATCCACAAGAAAAAAGAGAGAGGGGAAAGCAAAAACTCAAAACTCAAACTTACTGCAGGATTGAAAACTAATCTTGTCATAGCACAATACTGTTCAGAGCAAGAGCTATATTGCCAGAGTTAAGGGAAAGCATTTGAAAAATGTGTGACCAATTGCTTTCATGCAATGAAGTATTAAACAAACATACAGTATATTATTTTGTCTACAATGTCTTCTTACCTTAGATAATATTGATGGGATCCTTACGGTAAAGCATATAATTCACACTGGAAGAGTAAGAAAAGGAGAAAAAGGAATTTACTATAGAGGAATAGTATGAACTACTTTAGTTAATGCTGAGAACATTCTATGGGCTAGACAGTGCATTTGCAGTAAATTCCATGAAGAGGGTGATGTGAAGCCATCACATCCAGCAAGACGCAGGAGAGGATTGTGCCACATGGTGCTATTTGATGTACAAGAAATGCACACACTATTCTATCTTAGTGGATGGTGCAGATTGCTTCACCCTAGTAAGCCAGTTCCATTTTGCAGCTAGGTGTGAGGGTGGGGCCATGGCCCTGCTCCTTTTTGGACCTCTCTGCCCCTTATTGGATTATTTGATTTCCAGAGGAAGTACATGCATTGTTGTTGCAATGGGTGTTGCGTGTGCCATAGGAGAAGGGGAATTGCTATGCTGTGCAAGGGCCTATCAGACTCTAAGTCGAGTGTATTACATGCCACATCTGCAGGCTGACGTGTTTCTGAGACAATCCAGGAATGTTGGGAACCTTCCACAAAACAGGGTCAGTGAGTTTTGTGAGTAATAGATGATTTGTTTTCTATTTGTATTCCTTCCGCACTGAAGTGCGCCAGTCATGGATCAGGACCCCACTGAGTTAAGCACTGTACAACCAAAGAACAAAAAACGATGGCCTATGACCCAATGAGATTTCAATATATGTAACAGAGCAATCAGACCACTGAGCATATTGAGGAGAAAATAACTTAATGTTTTTCTATATAGATTTTTTTAAAAACAAGAAAAACGTATTTTTTTAAATATTTTCCCAGGGAGCAAATTTGTTCAGTGTCACTGCATTGTGTGAATTCATTATCATACACCGCATTTCTCTGCCTTATTTGTGATATATTTTGGGTTGTGCAATGTGACAACTGATGTTCAGTTGGAGAAAAAACACACTGAAGTTGTGGTGACAATATGTGATTTTTTTTTCACTTTTTCTGGTTCTCTAAGAAAAACTTACATTGATTCACTGTGTTTTCTATGCAGTTTCATCATCCACTTCCAGCTATTAAAGCTAAGTAATATTATAATTAAAATATACAAAGATTTTAAATATATATTAAAATATCTGGCAATGGTTTTTTTTCTTCCTTTATATTCTGATAAGCCTAACTAATATTTTAAGGCTACTTATATTGGTCACTTCATCTGTTCTTCATAATCACCTGTCAAACAGTTCACTAGTTAGTGCAAGAGACTTGTCTTTCAACTAGTAGAACAAATAATACCTAAGTTAAATGAGAGAGAGAGAGAGAGAGAGAGAGAGAGAGAGAGAGAGAGAGAGAGAGAGAGAGAGACTGACTGGCAGCAGTGTACATACAGGAAAATGATGGGCCTGGTTCTCTGCTTCGTCAAACTGATTTTAAACTGCAGAAAGGAAAAAAAAATACAAACAATTCCAAAGTTAAGAGAAAACATGTAATTTGATTATCTATGTTGACTTTACTGATAAGAAGCAGATGAGAAAACATGAGGAATAACAAACAGATTCCAAAACACTGGCACATTCAGTGAAACAGAGTGGGGTACTGTGAGCTTTCTTTATACCTGATTTCATGTTTTTCATTATAAAACCTGTGCAAACAGAGTCCACTTAGAGTTTTGAAGAACTGCATTTATAGTTCCAGTTTAAATATTAATATATTATTTATTTTATCTGCTTATTGTTAGTTTTCATTAGAGTTCCTTTTGGTTTTACAATCACTCTTTGTTTTGAATAGCATTTAAATTTTTAAGTGTGTTAAGTACAGAAAAATTGACAAACTCTTGTTCTTATAATGAATCAGCCATTTTACTACAGCACCATCTGTTTTTCACTTACAAAGGGAAAAACAAAAAAACCAAACTCCTTGTACATACACAAAACAGATCCTGAAGCTTCACTCTTGACAGCTGCTCTAGTGGTTGTGGAAGGAAGTGGTTGCCTTTAAAAGGCTTCTATCATTAAAGAAAATAGCATCTGCTGTAACATCTATCATTGCAGCTACTGATTTCTTTTTTTAAGAAAGTGCAAATACACATTTCTGTGTGGACATAATTCTATATATTTTTTTCTTTTTAATGGCCATCCTTTCCTTTATCTTCTCTGCATGCATACACACACACACACACACACACACACACACAAACACACACACACACACACACACACACACACAGATATAGACACACAACTAGTTGTTCTTTCTTTACGGAAAAGACATGTACAGTTTAATAGGACGGAACCAATTTCCCTTCAAATGCAATATGGTTCCATATAAATTGCTGTAAAAAGCTACAGAATGTAATAGAAAATCAATTCTCTGTTATATTCTCTATCATTTCTATCCTATTTAAAAAAACAACAACAATAGAATTCTATAGCTAAGCTACATATCTCTAGTACAGTCTATACGATGGTTAACAATTCTATAGAAAGGATATTCTAAAAAATTCTTAAGGATCTTTCTGTGAGCATTATGGTGAAAATCATCCCTGTTCAGAGAGGCCTATGTGCCACTTAAAGCCTATTTTAGGCTTACATGGAATTTAACTATGTCTTATGCTGGCTTTCTGCACGGGGTTAATTTTATGGTGAAAATAATGGTTTGGGAGGTATAAAGTTTTTCATGGGCATGAGTGAGAGATGATTACATTATTCACAAGTATTAAAGCCATGAGTGTGTTATACTGCGAAAGAATGCCAGTAAAACCTTTTTTGTTGCGCCACAAATTCTGCAATCACATGTATGTTACACAAAAATAAAATCTATTAGGAATGATTTAAAGAGCTATGTAAGCATTTTATTGTGACTTCTTCCATCAACCTTGCCAGGTTCCTTAGTTATCAAAGGTGCATATGGCTTAGAGAAAACAACAGAAAATGTATGAGAGCCCTAAAATAACAGTTTGTATTAAAATCTTGCTATCCAATATCACACTGTCCTGCTCAACTAAAAGAGCTTGATGTCAGCAGAAGTGATAAGCCATGTGACACTTATGAATTTATCAAGCACGTTGCATTATCTCATCTGCACTCTGCCTAAAAAATTCCGGGACATAATCTAAAAATGAAAACTACTAAGAAACTTCAGACAGACACCATTAAAAAAAAAAGATAACTATTTCCTTTCTAAATGCAGAATTTCATGCATAATATTGCAGCCCTGAGATACTCATGGGTTGGAGGTCTGACAGCTCATGAATCTGAGGGGCTCAAAGTGAGATATTTATACTATCAGAAATGGTTGAGCAACATCAGAATGGAAAGTTGTGTCATTCTTACATATTTATTTTGAATATGTATCATTATTGCTTATTTATGAATAAAAATGTTTATTTATTATATTACATAAAATCCTGATCTTATTGAAGTCAATGAGAATTATGCCAGGACTTCATCCTATACATTTATATTAAATGCTGAATGCCAGGATGGACCAAAACTAATACTGAAATGTAAATTGTACATTTTATGCATCTGCATGTACAGAAATAATGGTTTGGTTCTTTAACCTGATTTCACAGTTAAAGAAATACAAATCTCACATAAAGGAAAATATATTTTGAAAGCATTCAAAACTAAGTCTAAAGTGTCCAGATTTTTAACTGAATTGTTATTCCATGCTTCATTTCTGTTGTAACTCTAGTTAAAAAGAAACTAGAAATGTATCCACCAAGTCTCATTATCTCTTCTGATGTTTCCATATCTTTGGAGGCAAATTCCTTATCAGTGAAAGTATCTGCAAGAGAAAGCAGCCATACACCACATTAGCTCTTTAAACTTATAACCTTTAAGTTTCTTTTCCCCTTTTTTAGCTAATGGCCTTCTGGATACGCATCCTTCAGCAGTTCCTTTTAATTAATGATAATATTTGCCATTGCCAGATATCCACTTCAGCACTATACACGAGAGCTTTGCGCTGTACCATTAGTCAACACACTATGTTACAGTTCAATTCATTGATATCTGTTAAGCAGATATTTAAATTAACCCTTAGCCACTTATTACCTTACCTGACAAATTCATAGCCTGTCCTACTCAAGGAATTGCGTAACATTTATTTTTCTCTGCATGGGTATTTTTGTGATCTAAAAAATCAAATCCTCATATATGGTAGATGATGGTTCTTTAATATATGTCATACTAACCTTTCCCCTCACCCCTCCCATAAAAATGCATTATTGTTTTGTAGTGACTAGAATTTCTATGGTAAACATATCAGAATGGCCATTCAAAACATTTGCAGATTACAAATTTTGGGTTTAAACTCTACATCTTAGTCTTCGAGAAATTTCATAATGCAAAAACAGCTTTTTTATGTTCTCTCCAGCAAACACCACACAGACACTCACTGATGCAGGGCCTGTATCCAAGAAGTTTGAGAAAGATATTGTGGAAGCCAATTTTAGACTACAGAGAAGAAGGATTAAATCAAGGCCTTCTTTGGTAGATTTCTCCTAAATGTTTCTGGTTCCACGCAAAGGCAAGCTAGACAGGATATATTACACTGATATATGAAAAAAATGGTGTTGAGAGTGATGTAAAGAGGAGCACTTTTAATGTAGTAAGCATTGAGAAAACTTTCACGGAAGGGAGAGCCTGTACAGAAAGGATGTACTGTTGCCATAAAGATTCAAGAAGGTTTGTGGGGATTAGTTAAACTAAGAGCTGAAGGAAAATTGGCAAGTCTTGAGTAGTACTCATTGCAGACAAACACATCAGGGATTGTTAAGTTCACCCATATACACAGAGAGAAGTGAGATAAAAAAACATAAAATACTCTTTCTGGAAAGTTGCAACATAATATTACTTTATGTCTTAGAATTCAGAATGATAACATAAAAGAACTCAAAACAAAGAGAGGCAAGAAGGGTACTTCTTAAGCTAGCAAGGCACAACTCACTCCATCTTGCTCTAAGTTGGCTCTTTGTCCACTGCTGTTACATCAGATCACAGGCTTCCCTACAGAGCCTGCTAGCCTACAAGCAGGACCAGTAAACTTCTTACATACCTAAAGCGATGGGTTGCAATTTTAACACAGTTTTCAATACACCATAAAGATGACAAGCCTAGGTAAAGCTAAAGGAAATATTTTCAACTCAGTTTTTTTAAATCCCAAAATGGGGCATAATAGGAAAAAATGCAGGGAAAAAAACAAACGATAGTATTCAAGACATCCACAATAAAAATGTTCAGTATTTTAAAAATGTTTCATCCTCAGATTGTGAGGACATTTTTACCTTTTATCAGTTTTTAGGCTCCTCTACAAAAGTAGGATTTTTTTAAGTTAGAAAGTGAGAGGAAAAAAATCATTTTCACTTTTAAAATTAACACACTCTGTGAGAGACAATAACAAAAGTAACATTTTATGTTGTTGGGTTTTTTTTTTTTATCCTGAGTGAAAAACAACTTTAAAATGTCAGAGGAAAAGGGTAGGAGGAAGCAAAAGAGAGAGAGAGAAAGTGGTTTCTCCCAAATCTACCTCATTTTCCCCATAAATTAAAAAATAGGGTGAGGAGAGAAGAGAGAGAGAGATTTTTCCCCAGCCAAACAGAATAAAATTCCAAACATTTGCACAACAAAATTTCAAACAAAAACAAAATCTCATAAATGTGTTTTTCAAAAGAAACCCACACCATGAATGGCCATTTTCAACCAGTTAGAGTAAAGAAAAACAATCCAGTAGTAAAGAATAGGTTAGAAAGTACAGTTGTGCTGGGGAAGCACATGTCGAGGACATAAACAGACTATATAATAAAAATAGGTGCACTGGTAAGAAAAGCTTTCAGGTCTCAATCCTGCACCACTGAAGTCAATGGGAGCTTTGCTATTGACTTTAATGGGCACACGTTCAGGCCCTAAAGATCTATATGCATACTAATGCAAGAAACTTAAAAAGAAAAATTGGTGACTAATCATGTTTGTCAATGGAACGTTATCCAGATATAACAAGCATTTCTGAAATTGGATGGGATAATAATAAACAGTGTACTGTCATTACTGGATATAAACTACACAAGAAGGACATTTATGTTGTAGGGAGTGTGATACAGAAGGACAAGGGAGCAGTGAGAGAGTGGAAGAGGAGGAAGGAGAGAGGATTGGAGTTTGGAGGTGTGTGTGAGATTTGAAAGACCAGAGAACCAAAGTAAGGGAGACCCTATCCCGGCAAGGCAGGGAGACTCCCTCCCCGGGTGTCTAAGGACTGAGGGTAACCCCACCTAAGGGGAAACAGGGTAATAGATCCACAGGGGCTGAGAGGGGCTAGGACTCAGAGTGAGGCACAAACCCAGACCCCTCCCCCTCTTCCCTCCTCTACCACCTTCCCGGGCCACTAGCAGGGCCCTCAGAGCCCAAGACCAGGGGCAAGGGGTGGCGTCTTGGGCCCCCTCACCTCACAAGAATAGCACAGGACTCACCATATGAACATCGGCCATCTTGTCACAGGAGAGCAGATCTGTGCTATACCTAAATTTTTCATAAAATTTTTAAAATAAAATTTCCACATAGAGGTGATAATACAATAGAATCTGGGGTTAGAAAGAAATGTGTTCATAGACATATAATTTTATTGTGGGGTTCTATGTTCTTTATAATCTAAGGACCCAGTCCTGCTCCCCCTTATATATGTACCTTACTTTAAGCACATGAATTACCTTATTGACCATCAAGTGCTGTGCTGAACTGACACACTCTCCATTATGGAATCACCTGGTACTGGCCATTGTTATTACTGGGTACAAAATACCAGAGCAGATGAGTAATTTTTCAGTTCTATTATGAATTTCCTGTTTTCCTATGTTTCAAAAAGCTACTAGGAGATAATAAAAGATTATAGAACAACACATGAAACCTACAAGAAATGTATTATAGTTGAAGTCTCTATTCTCTTTGAACTCACTATTTGAAGTCCTTTAGTGGGTAATTTTGAAGAAACTGCAGCCACACATGCTGCTTTCTAAAGGGCAAAATTAGTTCTTAAGCAGCTGAATATTCTCAGGGACCCCAAATTTATTTAAGAAGCTAGGTTCATATCTGTGGAAAAGTAAAGCTTATTTATTAATACTATTGTTTGTACTTGATTAAAACTTCTAGATGCTAAAAAAGCCTTCATAGTTGAAATTTGTAACAATGGCAAATTGTCTTTAATATCCCTCCAGGAGTGATGTCTATTTCAATTACAGAATATAAAGGACACTTAAAGAGAGACTCCTGAGCAGTTGTTTTACACTTTTTCCTTTCATCCCAGGCCTAAGGGACCTGCAAGAAGATTTCTGATACAGTAGCTTTTGACCACATTGGAGTAGGAAGGGAAATTTACAGTTCCAAACAACAGATTTGAGGTGTTGCTTTTGTTTAGAGCTTTTAAGTGATCTACTGTTCCTTAAAGCATTGTAGTTTTTTTCAATGTGAGAAGCCCTTACAACTCCACCAGGACATCTACCACGTCTTTGTTGACTTCAAGAAGGTATTTGACAGAGTAAGGCACTAAGGTCTCCGGGCAATCATGAAGTGCAATGTTGGTGATAAGCTTATTCTTGCCATTAAACAACTGTATGCCAAGGCCAGCAGTACAGTTCTTGTCACGGTCACAATAGGAGAGTGGTTTCATACCACTATTGGAGTCCAGCAAGGCTGCCTTCTTTCACCCACACTGTTCAATGTCTACTCAGAGTGCATAATGACTGATGCCCTAGAAGATCACATATGCACAGTAAGCATTGAGGGGCAGAAAATCTCAAATCTTCGGTTCTCTGATGACATCGGCAGCATGGCAGACAGTGAAGATGAACTTGCCAACCTTGTGAAACAATTGGATGAAACCTCTGCAAAATAGGCATGGAAATCAGTGCAGAGAAAATCAAGCTGATGACAAACAAGTATGACGGGATCAGCTCACTTATAACTGGCAGTGGACAAGAGCTGGAGACAGTGAAACAGTTCAAGTATTTGGGGGCAATCATCACTGATGAAGGATCAAAGGCAGAAATTCTGGCAAGAACTGCACAAACAGCAGCAGCAGTGGCAAAGCTAATGCCAATTTGGACGAATATGAACATCTCCCAGGAATCCAAACTGAAACTTCCTCATGTATTGGTCATCTCCATTTTTCTGTGTTTGTGTGAGGCATGGGCCCTTACAGCAGAACTTGAACGGAGAATATAGGTAGTAGAGATGAGATACTTCCATAAAATCTTGGGCACCTCCTACTTCAACCATGTTACTATGACAAAGGCTGTTATGGGAGTGATGATGATGATGACGATGACTGTTCGTTAACAGTACCCAGATGAAAACACTATAAATGGAAGCCTTTTATTCACACAACAGGAACTGCAAGGAATCACAGAGGATGGTTCTTTGCATCAGCCCTGACTTGGATGAATGACATCTGGAGCTGACAATGCACTTAGTTCAGCATCTGTTGCTATGAAATTTGCAAATGCTCATTAAGAAATGGACTGCAACCCACAATTAATTTTGCTTAGTCCAGTGAAAGAGTCATCATTCTGTAACAATTGACTCACTTGCATTAATTTGAGCTGGCCTCCTAAGTGAAAGGCTTCATATCTCAATGCCTATCCCTGTAGACAATCAGTTGTCCAGGATGCTGCCATTTGCTAATGATGTTATGGGCAATGAAAATAAGTTCTCACAACCCTTTCCATACAGAATAATAGATTGGAATAGTGATTCAGATCCCAGCCACCTTCTAGATATAATCATATTTATGGAGTTTGGAGGGGAATTAGTAAATAAAGGAGTTGGGCTGAAACTCAAAATAACATCTTTTTTTTAATAAATTCTTATGCTAATGATTATTTCACTTTAATTTCCAGAAGTTATATGGCTGCCAGTTGTTAAAAAGCAAATCCAATGAGGCTCATGATTATCATTAATGGAATTTAGTATTTCCAGGACCATAGGAAACAGTCTGGTTGTAATAAAATATTAAAGACCAGAAATGTCAGATTAGATATTAATCTTGGTGCCTTGGAGGTTATGTTCTATTGCTACCCTAAAGCCCATTAGTAAATAATGATCTAGTGGTAAAACATTTTGGAATATAGCATAAGTTTGTGTTGAACCACTACCTAATGTCAAATCATAAGAATCCTTGTGAATCCTTGTGCAGAGTAATTATATTGTTTGCATGGAAAAAAGTTAGGAGTTGGCATATGTAAATCATATCCATAGAAGTAAATTTTCAAAGTGGAGCTGGAGGTATTTTCAGTGTATAACTAAAATTGATGAGCATCACAAGCCTGAACACTATGTAACTTTGGAAATGTTGGTCCTTTCTCTTTGTTATCTCCTATGAACCAGGAATAGAGTGATCCCTTTTTATATATCTGTTTGAAATAAAATTGCTTTCACAAATGTCCCACCAAAACATCTGTATTTTTTACATCAAAAGTAATCTGATTCTATCCATGAGACATTACAGCACAGGTATTGATGTTGTCAATAGCCCTGCCATCCTGCCACAAATCTGGATTAAGAAGAACACTTACAAGAATAAGGATATTTTATTCTGCATGGCAGTTTGATCACTGGCTTCTCTGAGACTGCTAAGGAAACCATTTAGTGCTTAACATGATGTGGATGTATATGGGTTGAGGATGGAAGTGATTTCAGCAAATCACCAGCTATGATACTGAATCCCTTCAAGCCTGTGGAAAGTCATAGATTCATTATCTTCCTTTCACCACTCCAGGGCAATAGATTTCAGTAGAGGTATTCCAACCTTATGTAGCTCCCAATGGAGAGAGAAATGTTCCAGAGAGAGATCCAATCATCAGGCCACATACCTTCAGGTGCCTATGGTATATTATTATTCAATATTTATATTGCAGTAGTGCTCAGAGAGCCCATTCAGAATCAGAACCTCAGTGAGCTAAGCGCCATAGAAACACATGCAAAGACATGGCTACAGAAATATCACCTGGCAATTTTCAGGAACTATTCTGATTCCTACATCTCTAATTTCAGAGGGAACACACAGGAACATCCTCCTGCGAGATTCAGGGCAGCTGAAGATCTAGATTATTGACATACAAAGCAGAATACCAACAATTATAAAACTATATCATTATAATCTTATCCAATAATTTTTTAAAGATGAATAGCAATTTTATATGTTATCATTGAATATAATAACACTAATGGGGAAATGAATAAATTATCAAAAAAAACACATAGAAAATAAATACTGGCACAGATCAGTGAGGAGAAATTAGAAAACGTTGTGTATCATTCTCACAATTCATTATTGTTCATATAGAATTACATAAAAGTGTGTGTGTGTGAGAGAGAGAGAGAGAGAGAGGGTACTTTGCATGAGGTATAGAAACAAACTATGTACTGGTCTGAAACTGTGTGCATATTGATTACTGAGGATTTTATGGTCATGATCCTATTATCACTTATATGGGTGTAAATCAGAAATAATCTAATTGATTTCAGCGTGAAATGGATTTAGCACTATAAATATATTACCTATTCAAATTTGAATTAACAATAACTAAGCATTTATGTTGTGAAGGAAGCTAATGCTGATTGGCCTGATGATAACTCCATAATGTTGGTTTGGACTTGTTCATAGTCTTTATCCTTATTAGAGTCACGTTATACAGACAGAGAATGGAGGTCACAGATATGCTAGTGATTCTGCATCAGCAAGCAGTTTTGATGGAAGAGAAGGGAATTATTACTTTTTCCAGCTTAAATTTTATTGAAGTTGATTTTGATTTGAGACACATTGCTAGCCTTGCAAAGAATTCTATGACATCTTTCATGACCACAAATGGTTAGACTTTGTTTTTTATCTCATCTGAAAGACTGCATCACCCTTAGCATAATGTATTGCAATGTGTTCATTCATTTATTTGTAGTTTTACAATGATAATAAAAGAAATTCTTAAAAATACACTAAATAAGACCCATCAGTTCCAAAGACCAAATCAAATAACCCAACAACAATATCAATACAGAAGAAATTAATTGACAGCACTCACAATCCCCAGTTATCAGTACAGCATTAGCTCAAGAGGAAGAATGCCATTATATCTAAAGATTCACAAAAAACCCTTGCAGCACCTTGGTTTTCCTTGAGATATGTCATTCATGCACTGACTAGGCCCAACCCTTCCTTTCTTATCCTTTTAAAGATTGTGATTTTCATACTGTAATCAGCAGAATAGCCTTATTTGCAGCTGTGACACAAAGTTAGTTTTTGTCCAATTAATCTTCATCAGTACTGCCATCCTTCACATAATTCTCTGGACAAAAACTTAAAAGGAAAATAGCTTAATTAGGAACAGTAAAGGCATTTAACTTTTAGAAAGATAGAATGCTCAACACATCAGGTTTAAACAATATTATCCAATTAGAATCATTCCTATGTCAAAAACCGAACAACAATGCATTAAAAATGCTTTGTATATATCATCTGTAGAGCCAAGCAATGTTCACTTGTGCTCATAAATTATAAGGTCATTCCTGGAAACTTAACTAGTTAGTGAGTTAGCTTCCTTTCTTATATGAGATGCCTGACTCTCTAAAAGTACAAATAGCATAACATGCTTAAATTGTTTCAGTAGCATTTTCTTTTATATTACTGCTCGATTCTAATTCCATTAAAGTCAATAGCAAAACTCATTGACTTCAATGGTGCAGGATCGAGTACTTTTTGAACTATATGTATGGTTCACTTCACCCTTACACGACTAAATATAGCCATCTCACAGATGAAAATTCAAACATCTTAGGACAAAAAATACATACTACAATGAAGGGAATCATCAGAGGAATACAAAAAAACAGAATGTAATTACCTGAAATGGGATTAGTCTGGAACATCATCTACTCTTATGCAGAGTGATCTTTAATATTCACAAGTGGTTAGGGCCATTGGTTTTGCAATTTATCTGAAAGTTGGAACTTCAGTAACACAATGCTCATTTATACAATGCCGAGTTATTCATTCAAATGAGAAGAGCATTATGGTACCAACACTGATATTTGCTTCTAGGGATGGGTTCAAACCAAAAAAAATACAAATCAGAATCCTGATGTTAACCTTGTGATTTAACCCTGTAATGGCCTAGGCAAAATCATCAAGCATCTTGGCATCACAGAACTTTAGGTTCTTAAAAAATAGGATCCAGATTTGGGGCTGATGCCTTTCTGTATTTTCTGTAGACCTGTGCCTGGAAGGTCTTCTAGCTTAATAGTAACCCTTCTGACAGTCTAAGGCAATATTATTATAGATTTTAAACTTTGTTTAACAATATCCCTTTTATTAATTTGTTTTTATGTGTTTGATTTCCTTTCAGTTGCTCCTTAATTTCTGCCATTCTGAGAGGCGTATGACCTAATCCCAAGACAAAAAGATAATGTCTTCTCCTCTCAAAGGTACTGTATTTGCCATTTAGCATAATGGCAAAGGGCTATATATTACGTCAGGTATTAATGATAATTAGGTTTTATTGAATTACGAGAATTTTCAAAGTAGGTAGGCTACAGATTTTTTGGAGAGATGGGACATTGACTGAATGCATTTTGAAGAAACAAAACAGAAAACAAATAAACAAAAAAGAGCTAGACACTCATGAATTTACCTGTGACTGTCACAGGTGAACTGTATTGTCTAAGGAATACTGTAGCTGTGTTAGATAGGTAAAGGACTCCCCCGTCTGTTAGTTTACTTGGAACAATTTCTGAAGTAATATTTTTTCACCTGTAACAGGCACTGGTGAATCCCAGAGTAGAGATGTGTCACCTCCTTCATCTCCCACAGCAAAGCCCCTGGAGGTGGTATGAAACTGCCTGGGTTTTCCAAGTGATGCAATTATATAATGAAAAAAAAAAAGGAAGCTTTATTCTCTTATTGCAAATATCAGTTAGAGTTGAGTTGTAATGTAAAAATATACCCGCAGTAGGTTCCAGTTTGATATTGACTCATTGATACCCTGCCAGTGACAAAAATAGCTTTTCACATGGGAAACACAATGGAAAACTCTCACTTACGTATGATAAACAAGGTATTATGCTTTTTCAGCTATTTCTTCTTTCAGGGAACACTCATCCTCTGGGACTGCTGGTTCCACTCCCATCTCTTTTTATTATACAAATCACACAGCAAATAAAGATCAAACATAATTAGTTCTGTTGGATTATAATCTACTTTCATAGTCCTTGGCAGAGCTTAATTATATATATTTTGTAGAACAGAAGTCTGAAAAGTAAATTTAATGTAGAATTGAAACAAATTGTTTCCCAGAATAGTAGGAAACTCAGGTTTATATTAAGCCCCTCAAAGCTTTCTTCCTCATTGTCACTGTGAATGAATAAATTAAGCTCATGCTGAAACAAAATAAACTCAAAATTAATTAATAAATTCAATATAAAAAGTCACAGTGCTGGGGAATTCAATCTTTTCCCTAGGCAGGTGATAATAGAGCTGCCAAAATGTAAGTGATATGAGCCAATTCCTTGGATCACTACTAGAAATGTGCAAATCTCCGAAGAGTAGGGAGAGCCAGGACCAAAGAAGGCATTCACAGGCCATTTTCCTCCCTGTGATCTTGGAGATGGTTTCCTTTTCCTGTTAAGAATCAGTCATGAGAGGTCCCCGTCTTCCCTTCTCCAAATGGAGGGAAGAGGACTCTGGGAAATGGTCAACACTTCACATATAAAAAGCATGTAAGTGACGCTCCTTCTTCCCTTATTTATTACTGCTGTGTTACTAATGGTAAGGTGGCTGAGAGTCAGCCAGGCAACAGCTGTACCTGTTGCTCTCACTTCAAATTTGCCTGCTTGGGGAGTTCTCTCTTCATCAGCAATTGAGGAGGTAGAGATAGGCAGAGTCCAGGGGGAGATGAGATCTTTTGGGACATGAAAAAAATAAGAGAAGGGCTCTTCCTCCAGTTTTAGCAGATAGAGGATATTGTAATACTCACAGTAGTCCCCTGTACTTTAATTCATGAGAATGATGATGGTTCTGGGATTTTCCACAATACTGTGGTGCAGTTTGTTATCTCTGTGCACAAATGACTAGTTATGCATCTTCCATTCAAATACCCATATTGTGCCTGGAGTCACAATAACTATGTTTGCAAAACAAGCAGCCAATTGTGTTTTATTTTTATTTTCAATTTTTTTAAAGGTGGTAGTTTAATTTTTGCAAAGGGTAAAGCACTATGAAAGTTGAATGTTGCTACTGAAGGCACAATTACAAGTATATAAAAGGTTTTTACAAAGAGGGGGGAGAAAATTTGTTGTTCTTAACCACTGAGGATAGGACAAGAAGCAATGGGCTTAAATTGCAGCAAGGGAGGTTTAGGTTGGATATTAGGAATAACTTCCTAATTGTCAGGATGGTTAAGCACTAGAATAAATTGCCTAGGGAGATGGTGGAATCTCCATCATTGGAGATTTTTAAGAACAGGTTGGACAAACACCTGTCAGTGATGGTCTAGATAATACTTAGTCCTGCCATGAGTGCAGGGGACTGGACTATGTAACTTCTCGAAGTCTCTTCCAGTCCTATGATTCTATAATTCTATGGTTATCTAATTTGCACAAGCAAATAGTTGTTTGCCCTCACACATGCTGTTTTATATGCATTTTTATAAACTATTTAGGAAAGTCTGACAAAGTTTGTAATTCAGCTCCAGGTACATCTCAAATGTACTTCATCTCCTGACTGGAATTAACGGGATTATAAATACCACATGAATGGTTGGTTTATATTTTGTTTATTTTGCATTGTATTATTTAGTAGAGCTAGCTGGGAATTTTTCCACAAAATTATCTTGTTGTTAGAAAATGACTATTTATCAAAACTAAATCTATTATCCGGCTATAGCAAAAGGAAAGGAGACATTACACATGGTTTTAATCAGGCCACAACTTAATTATTAGATGTCCAGGTCTACCTGGCAGATAAAAATGCAGGTAACCCCATGTTCATTCAATAATTTTTTGGGGGGGACACTTTCATTACCCTCCCCCCCTTTTTTTCCATCAAGGTCCCCAGCCAACAGTGAGACCTTACCATTTTCTCCCACTCATAGGAGGGTTAAGGTGGACTATAAGAAAGTGGTATTGGTTCCCTGCTCTGCCAATCATAGGAGTCCCCCCATTTCGTTCCTTTAACCAACACCTCCTTTTAAAGTCCTTTTCCAAGCCATTTATCCAGTCACTGTATACTTTCCCTATGGAATAGTTGCACTGGACATCCGCCCTAGGGTATGAGTCAGTGTCGCCTCTTGCCCCATTTCGCAGCAGTTTGACATCTCTTTCTCCTCTCCCCAGAAATAAGGCACTGTTCCCTTCATTCCACCAGCCAGACTAGTCCCCCACTTAAAAATGTGGTGCGGTCATTAGCAGAAATGTAGCGATTTAAATGAAACTTTTGTTGGGATTCTCAAGTCCAGGATAGAATTTCTGGTCAAAGTTAGAGAAGGATGCCAGAATAACCAATAGTCTGTTATTAGGACACTCACATGAAATGACTTGGAGCAGGGACTTGAACCATGGTCTCCCATATACTATGTAAGTACCTTAATTACTGAGCTGTAGAGTTGGTGTTTTTGTCTCCCTGTTTTTCTGACCCCATGAATATTAGTTATGCAAAGAGAACCAGATCAACAGAAGAGATTCAGAAAGTCCCCACCCAGAATATTCAATAGCCTGATGATTAGGGCACTCACCTGGGTCTCCTACTATTTATTTTGGGGGTGGCTCGGTCTGGTTTTTCAGAAAGTTTTTTTTTTTAAAGGTCTCCATTTCATCTCAATGCTGAACAAAACCAAATGATAAATTCTGTATTTTTTTTCTGTATTATTTCTTACATTCTGGGCACCTTAATATTTAGATATTTGTAAACCTGGGCAAACCTGCAGCTGCAGAAGTGTGTATAGTAGGAAAAAAAACCCGAAGATTCATGCTCCCACACACTATTCACAGACAATAGTTGAACAGACTTTTTTAAACTCTCCAAACATTTTGATTCATGTTTTGGGTGAAGGATCAGATTGGTTCATGTTTTATATGGAACTATTGCCCATTTGTATAGTCAGTGTTTATTTGATCATTTAATTAAACATATAAAAATTTAAGAGAACAAATCAGGTTGGTCTGATTTTCCTAGTGAATAGCTTGGATTTTTCATGAAGAATCTTCATGCAGTCAACTGTGTGGAGGTTTGTGTATTCATGTTAATGCTGTTGATTATATAATACTTAATACTTATTCCATAGGAATCACACACACACACTTAATCCAGTCAATAACAGGGATATACATTTCATACTTACCAATTACAGACTGCTTGGTGCATCGTTGACAGCTGTTTCAGAATATTTATAAAATGGAGAAAGTGAAATGTAATTAACAGTAGCCATCACATAACTGTTGCAATTGATATAAATTAGTCACTAGGTGGCTGTGTATCCCAGATGGAAGTGTGGTATTTAACAAGTAGAGAACCCACATTAATAATGTAGCTTTTTAAGAGTCCACTATTAGATCTTTCTTTGAAAGTATGAATTGGTTGCTTTGATTATATTAATGAGATTGAAAATAGCTTTTATATGTGCAATACTTTATACTTGCAGAAAAATTTTAAAGACCCAAGCAACTGAATACCAGTAGAATAACTAAATGCACATGTAGGGCCCAATATTCAGGTCCTAATGAACTATACTCAGCATAGCCTTGAGAATGTAAGCAGGAGGCGGTGTTTGGTTTGCATGATAGAAGTCACAGTTAGTTTTCTTTCCCTGATCCCAGTGCTGGCCAAAGATCAGTTCAGTCTCTAATACAAGTTAGAACAGGCTCAGGACTGTTCTAGCTTGTGCCAGCTCTCTTCTCGGGCCCATTACAGCAGTTTGTGATGGTCACATTTGCTCACTGGGATATACCCTCTACTGAACTCTATGCCACATATGGATTCCCCACTACTAGGGACAGGGACAGGCAAATCTTCTGGCTGGGCCTGATTCAAAGCCCATTGACATCAATGGTCATCTTTACATTGTTTTCTTTGGTTTTAGATTAAGCCTCTGGCTGAGTCATTCATCTTTACACCCAGTGCCATCCAGAGGATTCAGGGGGCCTGGGGCAAAGCAATTTCAGGGGCCCCTTCCATAAGAAAAAGTTGCAATACTATAGAATACTGTCTTCTTGTGGGGGTCCCTGCAGGGCCCGGGGCCTGGGGCAAATTGCCCCACTTGCCCCTCACCTCTAGGCGGCCCTGTTTACACTGCCAGAAAATACTTCCCTCCTCCCCCCGGGGAATCTTTTAAAAAACATTAATTGAAAGAAAATCAGTGGAAAGCAATTGGTATTTTCAGCTGGCTGCAAAACCAGTTTTCAGTGATCTCTGTGGTTGAAAGGAATAAGTAGCTGGCCTCCACTTCTACAGCAGGAAGTTGGAGGGCTTCATAACCCTCTCTAAACACTCATCTACACTTTCTACTTAAGACAAGTCAGTTAAATCTGGAGTGTATCCTAAAGAATCATGTCATCAAACCTTCCCGATGTCCTTGAATCAGCCTGCATACAACAGTGAAATCATTAAAGATAAGAATTAATTATATTTGTAAGGGCATGCTGGCAAATAAATAAATAAAAATTCTCAAGCCTGCCCAAAATGTCAAGTTTGGTTCTATTTGTCACAATTTTCAGCCATCTCTGAGGCTGGTAATGAACCAGCAAAATCATTTTATGTACTTTACTGAAGGTTGTGCTATTCACACTGGTTTTATATAGCATGAATGCACACCTCTACCACCACAGTTAAGTGTCTAGCTTTAGTCTTTTAATTTAAGGGGGGAAAAAAAGGGCCTTTTGTGTCTTTCTTGAGTTTGATGCTGATGAAGTTCAGAGTGTATAGGGGTCCATGTGGTTGTACTGCTTTGAAATTTTAAAATGTCAAATACTTTGAATGCCACATCCCAGGGGACCGAGGAATGCTTTTTCACAACCTTGTCTAAACCAATGTTATCAAAATGATGACCTTATTTGAGAGTAGACTTATATCTGTATATGGGGAGGCATGTAAACAAACACTTTTAAACTTGATTCCTCGCTTCATTAGTTCTAGTTTCATATCTCCAGAAATATTTCCTTCCCCAATGTTAAAGCACATCCAAAAAAAAGAGAACAAAGTGAAATCATGACCAAGGGCCTCCATTTACATGAAATGAAGTAGTTTAATTCTTCTTCCTATTCTGTTGCAATAATAAAAAAAATTAACTAAGAGCAAAGTGGAACACAATTATACTTCAAGTTCATTACTATTTACTATATTAGAGCAAGCACAGAAATCTGTGGAAAATATAAATGTGAAAACTTTAAGCAGGATCAATTAAATGTTAAAAGTTTTCAACTACACCCATCTTTTCAAAACAACTGTGGAATATCTTTCCAGAAAAGAAAACACTTTTGTGGTTTTGTGCAGTAATGGTGTATAGTATGTATAAAGCTTGGGAGTTTTAACAACTAACTTACAATTAAATTAGCTGAATGTGAATTGCATAATTGAAAGGGATTTTTCTTCAACTTAAACACAATGAGTAAGACAAGAAAGAAAATGGGAAAATGATATTGCTCATTTTAGGAAAACAATTCAAAAATTGCTGGTCGGGTGTCCTTTCTTCAAATAGCAAAGTAAGTTGTGGGAATTGTCTTTACATTACATTTATAAAGTTTTTTAAATTAGATGAATAAGGAATATTTTCAAGATTACACTGATAATTTAATTTAGATTTTTTTAAAATAGATTTAGGCAAAGAAAGAAGAAAATTACACCTATCATTTTCTTGCTTTCCTTCTCTAATCCAGCTCTCTCTTTTGTGATTTCCAAGTGTAAAGAATCCTCTGATTTATTCCCATGTGAGAACACCACTGATTGGTCAACAGTGTGGGGCCTAATTAAGGACCACAAGCTTCAAAGTATAGACCCTTTCTATTACTTTGAGCTGCCAAGATTTTTTAAAAGCAACTAATGATTTTGGATGCCTACATTTTTCATTGCCCAAATTGACTTGATTTCCAGAAAGGCCTTGAGTTCCCATCCTCTGGTAATCAGGCCTCTTTTTGATGTATTAAGATGAGTCATCCAAAACTTTTTTAAAACCTAATTTTGCCCTATATCTATGAGCTATGAATAGAAGGAGGCAGAAGTCCTCTGTTGACCAGCAACAAAGACTAACATCAACACAGATACCAGTTGGCCAGAAAAACTCATCTGGAGCTTCAGAAATCCACAATTCTTATCCACATATGGGTCATCATCATTTCCTGGTTTGGCCTTGCACCTCTGAATCTACAAGCATGAGCTTTTGTTACTTGAGCTATAGCTAGAGTGTTGAAGCAGTCCCATAAACCTGTTCATGTTGCCCAGCCACTAGAAGGGGACAAAGACACATTTGAGCAGTGTGTTAGCCCAGGAGCTCAGATCTGCCACTTCCACTCTCCTTCATGCATTTTCTTTTTACCCTGCCATGGATCTTCCCTGCAGTCATCTTAGACAACACTCAGTCATAAGCAGCAAAACTGTGTCATTTTGTTTTCTATCAGCTGTCATTTTCCCTGAAATTTGATCATAGAATGTTTCATTACAAAGATTATGTGAAAGACTTGTAAAGAAAAAAAAATCATCCAAAGCACAGATGAGATCAGGGTAGGTTAGTCATACTATCATGGAAGATTACAATTGGAAGAGACTTCAGGAGGTCCAGTCCCCTGCTCAAAGCAGGACCAACACCAACTAAAACATCCCAGCCAGGGCTTTGTCAAGCCGGGCCTTAAAAACCTCTAAGGATTTAAAAACCACCACCTCCCTAGGTAACAAATTCCAGTGCTTCACCACCCTCCTAGTGAAATAGTGTTTCCTAATATTCAACCTAGACCTCCCCAACTGCAACTTGAGACCATTGCTTTTTGATCTGTCATCTCCCACCACTCAGAACAGCTGAGCTCCATCGGGTAGTTGAAGGCTGCTATCAAATCCCCCCCTCACTCTTCTCTTCTGCAGACTAAACAAGCCCAGTTCCCTCAGCCTTTCCTTGTGAGTCATATGCCCCAGGGCCCTGATCATTTTTCTTGCCCTCCACTGGCTTCTCTTCAATTTGTCCATATCCTTTTTGTAGTGGGGGAGGGCACAAAACTAGACACAATACTTCAGATGTGACCTCACCAGTGCCAAAGGGGAATAATCACTTCCCTTGATCTGCTGGCAGTGCTCCTATTAATGCAGCCCAATATGCCATTAGCCTTATTGGTAACAAGGACACACTTCTGACTCATATCCAGGCTCTCATCCACTGTAACTCCCAGGTCCTTTTCTGCAGAACTGCTGCCTAGTCAGTCTGTGCCCAGCCTGTAGCGGTTCATGGGATTCTTCTGTCCTAAGGACAGGACTCTTCACTTGTCTTTGTTGAACCTCATCAGATTTGGCCCAATCCTCCAATTTGTCTAAGTCACTCTGGACTCTATCCCTACCTTCCAGCATATCTACCTTTCCCTCCATCTTAGTGTCATCTGAAAACTTGCTGAGGGTGCAATCTATCCCATCATCCAGATCATTAAAAAAGATGTTGAACAAGACCAACCCCAGGACCAACTCCTGGGGCACCCCTCTTGATACCGGCTGGCAACTAGCTATAGAATCATTGATCACTACCCATTGAGCACGACCATCTAGCCAGCTTTGTAACCACCTTATAGTCCATTCATCCAATCCATACTTTTTTAACTTGTTATATTTCAACAATCAAAAATCAACTCAGGGAGCCAGAAGACTGTTAAGGGAGGGGAGAGTAGAGAAAATATTGGAGGATTACAGGGAGATGAAATACTAGAGAGATTAGTGGGAGATTCAACAAGTTCAGATCATGTGGATAAACATCCACACTTTTAGATATATATCCAAATCAAACCTCTTGAGTTCACCAGTAAATAAAAAGTGTCATTATCATACACCCTTCGGGCAAATAAAAGGAGTTTGCCTTGCCATGTTGCCCATGGCATTGCAATAGAGATTTCAGTCTCCAATGCTTCAGTTACCGCAACTCATTAAACTGCCATAGTGGTAATATTTTGTACTGTGAACAATGTACAACTGGTCAGATAATGTTATACAGAAATTGAATTGTCTCAGCCAGAGTGCTAGGAGGTATATATCCACATGTATGAATACAGTTTTCAGTTATGCAAATCTTTTCACTCTAAGTGGGACTGGATTAATGGCTGTCCTGTCATTTCTTGATAACTGAAAAGTATGCAGAACCTAGTACTGTGATTGACTAATCATCTTTATTAGCAAATCATATAGAAGAGATGTGCATTTCTCAGTAACCATACAGTAATTATACAAATCTCTCTGCTCTGATTAACTACTGTCCTCAGAAAGCAAATATGGCTGCTTCAACATATGACTTCTCCACCTTCCTCCAAGTATTAAATGCAATTTTAGTTAGAGTGGAAATACCCTTCTTCATCTTTGAAAATGAAACAATATATCAGTGTCATAAACAGATAGTTAAGGGTTAATGTCTCTTTTACCTGTAAAGGGTAACAAACAGGGAACCAAACACCTGACCAGGGGATCAATCAGGAGACAAGATACTTTCAAATCTCGGTGGAGGGAAGCCTTTGTTTGTTTTTTTGGGGGGTTGGCTTTGTTCTCTCTGGGTTCTAAGAGTAACCACACGTACCTACAGGCTCTCTAAACTTCTGTTCAAATTTAGTAAGTACAAAAGGTAGAAAGGCGCTTTAGTCTTTTTGATTGTTTTTCTTTATTTGCAAATATGTATCTGGCTTTTATTTAATGTGTATCTGGCTGGTAGAGTTCTAATGTGTATTTGGCTGAAAGTATTTTAAATTGTATTTCTGCTGGAGGAGGCTTTTTCTCCAGTTTTATAGCTGACAGACCCTGTAATTTTTACCATCTAAATTGCAGAGATAACTTTTACCTTTTTTCTTTCTTTTTATTAAAAGTTTTGCTTTTAAGACTTGTCTGATTTTTCCCCTTGTTGAGGCACAAGGGAACTGAGTCTGTACTCACCAGGGAATTGGTGGGGAGAAGGGAAAGGTGAATTTCCTCTTTTTTTTAGATTCACAGAGTTTGAATCTGTATTGCCTCTGGGTGAAGGGAAAAGAGGAGTAGGGGGGGGGAAGGTAACATTCCTCTCTGTGTGGTGATTCAAGGAGTTTGAATCACGGTGACAATCAGTTTCTTGTTTTCTCAAAATCCAAAGCTTGTAATTGACTTGCCACATATCAAACAAAAAAATTAAATATACAGATTTTTAAAAATCCATGCAAAGAAACTGTTATTTTAAAAAGTAATTTGTTTTACTTTGTTTACTCAAAAAGGACCAAATGGCTTTTAAACAGATGTGCCCCAGAGATAAGTCATTCATAATATAGCACCTGAAAGCACGTTTCTTCTGATTTGTAAACCTCTGAGAATAAAAGAGGGTAGGCTTTGCAGAAAACAATGAGACATCTTACTTTCACAAAGAAGCTGCCAATTCATAAACATAATGGTCTTCTGTCCTAACACTGCATGAAAATGGAAAATCTGCATTAAATGTCTGCTACCTGACCACATCTATATTAGGGTTTTTTATTATTTATTAATTTTTGCTTTATTTTTAATAATAATAATAATCACTATAAAGTGTTTACATGAGAAACATTAATGTTCATCTGAAAGTATTCACAGAAGATTTAACTATCATTAATACATTTTCATAATTTGTTTATCTTGATGGAAAAAACAAATAAACAAAACCCCATCATATCCCACCTCCTTCATTGTGTTCTGCTTTCCTGCTGGGTTAAATATTCCAGAAGGGTGCAATCAACAATAACAAAAAGTTTTACATCTCACGTACAGAAATCTTACCTTTTAAGCATTGCTAAGTACTGTGACATGTTTGAAAAATTGAATCCTATATCCAAAAGATTATTTGTTACAGAGAAACAAAATTGTATGTATTCTAGAATGGCAAATGAAGACTGTAAAGATGATTAATCTTGAGTCAGGTACATAAACATTTCAGATCTGTAGTCCTGAACTTCATCACATGCCAGAATATATCAATAAAGGCCAATCTGTACTATAACTAGACATTGTAGCAACGTAGTACTCAGCAGATCATGTCCCCCAATATGAAATTCAATGAAGTAAAGATCAGTGAGGAAAAAAAATAATTTGCAATACATACTGAAAGATGCCAACACAAAATCCTTTCGAAACTGTACAATTTTTTTTAAATGCTCGACTTAAACCAATTTCATGTCACAAAGAGGTTGATTAAAGCAGTGTGTGTGTGTGTGTGTGTGTGTGTGTGTAGATGACTCAGAAAAGAAGAATTTCTGGTCTGAAAAGCATTCAAGGTCACTGATGATATGACTAAAACAAATTCATTCAACACTGACTTTAAAAAGTCCTGCTCTGACAGCTGGTAATTTCACACTGTAGGTAAAATTACAACTTTATTCTAAATAATTCTGCCAAGCTGCTCTGAACACTTAGGAAAACTGGAAGAGATTTTCCTTAAAAGTCTTGTGTTTTCTAATAATGTATAGCATGTAATGCTTCCAAAATGCTATTTCTTGTCATGATCATTGTGCAGTTCTCTACTACTGTGATTGTAGTTCTGCTAAATTATTTGTCTGAAGGGTTGAACATTTCACCTAGGCAAGTAGGCATAGTATTGCTTGCACTTTCACTTACAGGGTATCTGTTTGAATCTATTCTATGTCATCAATCACATCCAAAAGTTAACATCAAATGGTTATTTGGTAGCCTACAGGAAATGAGTTGGTGATCTTTAGTTCCTACTGAACAAACTTGCTTAATGTAAGCAAAGGTATAGCAAAACAAGTTGTCTTGTTCAGCAAGAAGGTGAAGACAAAATATATGGTTATCAAAGTCCCAAAAATAACTATTAGAGTGGACAAAGAAACACTAGAAGAAGTAAGTTATTTATCTCCCTCTAGGGCAGGCCTGCACAACATATGGCCCGTGGGCCGCATGCGGCCCGCAGAGGCTCACTGTGTGGCCCGTGGAGGGATTCAAAAGGCTCTGAGCTGCCCACAGTGGTGGGGAGCTCAGAGCTCTTTAAATCTCAGCCGCGGCAGGGATTCAAAAGGCTCTAAGCTGCATGCAGCGGCGGGGAGCCCAGAGCTCTTTAAATCCCAGCTGCGGCAGGGATTCAAAAGGCTCTGAGCTGCTCACAGTGGCGGGGAACTCAGAGCTCTTTAAATCCCAGCCGCAGCCGGGATTCAAAAGGCTCTGGGCTGCCCGCAGGCACAGAGAGCCCAGAGCCCTTTAAATCTCAGCCGCAGCCGGGATTCAAAGGGCTCTGGGCTGCCCGCAGGCACAGAGAGCCCAGAGCCCTTTAAATCTCAGCTGCCAGGGCTGGCTTTAGGCCAATTCATCCAAATCCCCTGAATCAGCCCGCCCCTAAGAGGGCCACATGCCCAAGCCCCAGTACGGTGTACCGGCAAAAGCCAGTGCGCTGTAGCGGGGTGGCCCAGCTTCCCCAGGGGGCAATTTAAAAGGCCTGTGGCTCCCAGGCCCTTTAAATTGCCACCAGAATACCACTACTGGACCCCTGGGGTAGGGCTGTGGGGCTCTGGGGGCTATTTAAAAAGTCTGGGGTTCCCATCGCTTCTACCACCCCGGCCCTTTAAATAGCCACCGGAGCCCCACCACTTCCCCAGGCTTCCAGTGGCTACTTTAAGGGCTGGGGTGGTAGAAGAAGGGGAGCCCCGGGCCCTTTAAATACCCCCAGAGCCCTGGAGTAGCGGGGGGCTCTGGGGGCTATTTGAAGGGCCGGGGCTCCAGCTGTCTCTGCCACCCCAGTCCTTAAATAGCCGCTGAAGCCACCCCGCTTCCCCAGGGCTCCCTCGGCTATTTAAAGGGCTGGGGAAGTAGAAGCAAGGGAGCTGCGAGCTCTTTAAATAGCCCCCAGAGCCCTGGGATAGTGGGGGGTGGGGGTCTCCAGATGCCTTTGCTACCCTGGTCCTTTAAATAGCCCCCGGAGCCCCACCACTTCCCCAGGGCTCCTACAGCTATTTACAGGGCTGGGGCAGTGGAAGCAGGAGAGCCCCAGGCCCTTTAAATAGCTCCTGAGCCACGGGCTGCTACTGCTACCCTGGTGGAGGAGGCAGGAGGAGGGGGCGCTCACCATACAGGATGGGCTGTACCCCCTGTACCTGCACCAGTTGCCCGCAGCCATCCCCTACCACATCTCCTGCCCTGCCTGCACCAGTTCCTGTCTACAGCCAGCCCGTCTACAGCCAGCCCCTCACCCCCTGCCTTGCCTTCAGTCCTGCACCCCCTTCCCTGTCTCCAGCCAACCGCTGCTGCATCCCCCTGCCTGAAGCCAGCCAGTCCTGCACTCCTTTGTCTCCAGCCCTGCCAACCCATGCCGCACCCCCCCTGTGGCCCTGCCTGAAGCCAGCCAACCCATCCCACACGCCATCTCCAGCCTGCTCCACACCCCTTGCCCAGCCTGGAGCAAGACCCTACCTCCAGCCAGCTCGCCCCCACCTCCAGCCAGCCCCATGTGCACTGGTGCCCTGTAGTTCCCAGGGAAGTAACTCTGCACATCTACTTCAATGAGGTGGGCAGGGAGCAACTGGGACCCACACGTGCACCCTAGCACACCCTCAGAGAGTGGCGGAGCTCATTTCTATTTCAGACATATCATTTAAAAAAAGAACTTTAGGTAGGGTTAACATACATCTGTACTTTCCCGGACATGTCAGGCTTTTTGGATCTTAAATCGCCATCCAGGAGGAAAATACAGAAGTATGGTAACTCTACTGGTACAAAAAATACATACTGTGGCAGAACTTTTTATAGGGAACCGGTTGCTAAGAAATGAAAGGCTTTTTTTTTTTACATGTGTTTTTTTTTCAGTCATCCCTGCCGGGGCCCCGCCAAAAATGTTTGAATTGGGCCCCCACTTCCTAAAGCCGGCCCTGCCAGCTGCAGACGGGATTCAAAGGCTCTGGGCTCCCCACAGCCGTGGGGAGCCCAGAGCCCTTTAAATCTCAGCCGTGGCCGGAATTCAAAGGGCTCTGAGCTGCCCGCAGAGATTCTCGGCCGCGGCTGAGATTTAAAGGGCTCAGGGCTCCCCGCCGCCATGGGCAGCCCAGAGCCCTTTGAATCCCTGCGGCAGCTCCAGCGGATGCACTGGGGCTGGGATTTAAAGGGCTCGGGCTCCCCTCAGCAGCAGGAGCTCTGGGCTCTTTAAATCCCTGCCCCAGCCCCACAAAGCTCCGGGTTCCCACAACCGCCGGAGCCCCGGGCCCTTTAATTTGACCCTGAGGGCTCCCAACCAGCTGGGAGCCCCTGGTTAATTTAAAATCAAGTATCACCTCCCCACTCCCAACCTTCCTTTTTGGCCCGCAGCTGTTTTGGTGTTGTGGCACTGGGAAAGGAGGGTTTGTTTCTGCAGGGCTGGGCGGTGCTGGGGCGGAGTGTTTCTGCTGGGCTGGGGGAGGGGTGTTTCCACGGGGCCGGGGGGTTTCAGCCCTCAGCTGTTTTCTCTGGAGTAATGTGGCACTCGCCGCTTTACGAGTTGTGCAGGCCTGCTCTAGGGAGTGATGCAGGGATGGAGAAACCTGCTAGATGCCAAGCAACAAATATCAAAAGCATCAAACAACTTTCATAAACTTGAAATGATTTGGAAAAGTAGTATGATTGAAACTGATACAGAAATATGAATTTTTAACACCAGCATCATGTCTGTCCTTCTTTATGGAGTAAAGTCATGGAACTCTAAAACAGAAATTGATAAGAAGATCATCTCATTCCAAAGTAAATGCCTGCAGATCTTCAGAGGCCATTGAAAAGTGTTTTAGGTAAAACTAACCAATCTAAAACATTAGATATGATAAGAAACAATGATTGTCATATTTAGGAAACACTGTAAGGGAACCATCAACGTAACTTCCACATAAAGTGATAATATGGATAATATCTCAAAAAGGAAAAAGACAGCAACCTCAAGAAACATTATGCAGAACAATGGAGAAAGAAGCCTAATCCAAATGAGACACTCAAACGCCTGAGCAGACCAGCACAAGATTGAAATAAATGGCAGAAACTGGTAAATGGTCTATGCACCTGAGAGTGTGGGTAGCGGGGGAGAGAACAAACTTGCACATAATAGAAACCTTCAATATCATAATAAGAAGTAGTTACAATCCCTGAAGACAGAGTAGAGGATTTAGGGCCAGACTGCCTCTGGTCTTTACATGGATTCATGGGGGAAAAAGGAGCTTTCCCTGCCCTAGTAAGTATTGCACAAGACTTGGGAATAGTAATTACTCCCTTCATCCTCCTCCCATGGGGGATGCAAATCTCCTCAGGCAGGACAGAATGATGAGGCGGTATGTCAGTCCTTCCCTGCGCTGACCCATAGAGCTAGCTGCCCAGGCAGACTGGCATGAGCATTGTATTTACTGAGACTATCCTTCTTTAAGTTCTCCCTGGGGCATGGCATCTCCACATTGCACAGGGTTTTGGCTACATGCCACAATCTAATCCTTAGTATTCACTGAAATCTAAGTTAGTCTGCCACTCATCAACTGATCCCTCCAGATATAAAGATAGCTTGCACTGTCACTGCACCTTCTCTCTGCATATTAGCACATCACTTCTCATGAGCGCAATATTGATTTGATAGAGATTAAATGAAATCAGATCAGTATTTGAACACAGATAGCAGTAACAAATAAAATAAATCGTGTAAGGAGCTGTCATAAACAGATAGCTAAGGGTTAATGTCTCTTTCACCTGAAAAAAAAGTAACCTGAAGCACCTGACCAGAGGACCAATCAGGAAACCGGATTTTTTCAACTCTGGGTGGAGGAAAGTTTGTGTGTGAGTCTTTTGTTCTGGGTTGTCTGCCTGAGTCTCTCTCAGCTATGAGGAGGATTTTTCTTTTTCCTTTCTAATCTTCTGTTTCCAAGTTGTAAGTACAAAATATAGTAAGGCAGTAAGGTTTCTATTGGGTTTTTTTTGTATTTACATAAATATAGTTGCTGGAGTGCTTTAAATTGTATTCTGTTTGAATAAGGCTGTTTATTCAATATTCTTTTAAGCAATTGACCCTGTATTTGTCACCTTAATACAGAGAGACCATTTTTATGTATTTTTCTTTCTTTTTATATAAAGCTTTCTTTTTAAGACCTGTTGGAGTTTTTCTTTAGTGGGGAATTCCAGGGAATTGAGTCTGTACTCACCAGGGAATTGGTGGGAGGAAGAAGTCAGGGGAAACTCTGTGTGGGTTAGATTTACTAGCTTGATTTTGCATTCCCTCTGGGTGAAGAGGGAGGTAATTCTGTTCTCCAGGACTGGGAACGGGGAGGGTGGGAGATACACAGAGATTGTGTCTGTGTATCTCTCCAGGAGCACCTGGAGGGGGGAAGGGAAAAGATTTATTTCCCTTTGTTGTGAGACTCAAGGGTTTGGGTCTTGGGGTCCCCAGGGAAGGGTTTCGGGGGGACCAGAGTGCCCCAAAACACTCTAATTTTTTGGGTGGTGGCAGCAGTACCAGGTCCAAGCTGGTAACTAAGCTTGGAGGTCTTCATGCTAACCCCATATTTTGGACGCTAAGGTCCAATCTGGGACTAGGTTATATGACAGGAGCACACACATGGTAGGACCGAATCATGTGATATGGCAAGCCACTTTCAAGGTGATAAGCACCCTTTATTCAGATGATCAGATCACTGCAGCAAAATTGGATGAAAATCTGAGGTTATTTAGAAGCTCACATTCACAGCCGAATACTGGAAACATTGGCATATTAATACATCTGTAAATGGTAGCTTGCATTTTTAGTTCCCCAGTACATACGTGTTGCCTCAAATCCCTTGCTTTTCAATAATGCTATATAAAAAAGCTGTATTCAGAATCAAGGGGATAAAAAGTATTTAATGCCAGGATAATAAATGTACTGTACAACTATAAAACAGTTGGTGTTTGCAATTTGTCATACAAAACCCATTAACATTCAAATACCATTTGGGAAAATACCAGTTGGGATACTTACAACTTCAGCCAGATATATGTCCTGTATGTATATATTCATTGTTAAACCAATTCATAACCTTTGTTCAGCCGTTAAATGGTGTGAGTAATAATTATAGCCTTATGCAGTGGTCCTTCAAATTGAAGTCTGACACATACTGGTGTGAGAAAAGCCTATTATTAACTCTTCAGTCTCTACCTTTAGACTGTGGGCAAACAAAAACAATTTAGTCTCAAGTGCTCTCAATTATTTTAATAAGAACTAGACTTACTGCCTTTAAAAAAGCTGCATTAAGAAAAGTTTAAGTGCTGCTAAATTATATTGTGTCAAGTTTGCAACATACGATCAAATGCTAATACAGAGCTTGTTTGACAATAGATCAGTATATGGCCCAGATCTTCAGCTGATGTAAATCAGCATGTCTTTTCTGAGATCAATGGGCTATGGTGATTGCCATCAGCTGGGGACCTGGCCCAGCTGTTTGATGCATATATAATTGTTTTTGTTTTTGTTTTGCATATATAACTGATATTTTTAAAGAATTCAGTGGGATGCAGTCAATATAGTAGATGGATAACCTCCCAATTTCCTTACTGAGAGTTCTGAATCTTAGCTTGTGAAATTAAACTACCATATATAATTCTAAGGCTACATTTAATCATACTTTAACAAAGGTGATGTTATATTACCATAGCATTATTGAGAAATACATATTTTGCTAAAGGAACTTTAAAGAGTACTTTGTCTCTTTTGTATTTGCTTCTTCCTTTTTTTTGCTTTTTCTCCCCCCTCTCACCACTGTTTTTCTTTTATGTAAGTCATGAATGAAGTTTACATTAATATGTTTGTATAAGCAGCATGGCATAAGAAGCTATTAATATTCAAGGGTTATTACCACAAATCCCTTTATAAAGCAGCATTACTTTAGCTTTTGAGTGACAGTGCAACATAGTTTTTCAATGAAACTGTCCTTGAGAGGCAATGAACTCCATTTTGCTAAGAGGTTAATTAAGGTCATGTTTATAATGAGGCAGGATTGAATGTAGAAATAGAGTAAAATAGCTGCATATTCGATTGAGATTTGAAGGTATTTTCAATGTATTTGTTGATTACTGATTACTCTCGCCCCTTGCTCCACCAATATGGCCACCAGGTGCCCGTTATCTACCGGGTAATGAGCGTTGGGGTAGGGCGGAGGTTCGATCACTGGATGCCCTGGGGGGGGTGTCAAGTGCCCACGGGTAGCGACGGAGAGCACGCAAGCAATCACTCTTAGTGTTTAAGAGAATAAGGGTTTATTAAATGAATCACAGATAATGATAAGGGAGAACACGATCAGTTACATCTGGGGCTTACAACACACTACCAAAGCAAATAATACAAATACTGCAATTACAAATAAAAGCTGGCCCTGGTATTTTTCTAAGTCCCAATAGTTATCTAAATCATTCCAGGGGTTAGTAGAAGTGATATTGGTGCTATTAGTAATCATAAGTGCAGCAACTAATTTCCCTAAATAAATTGTGAGGCTTAACTGATCCCCCTTGCTTTCAAGAGTTCCTGGTCAACGGGTTTCCCCTAGCAGGAATCTTGGGGCGGCTAGAATCAGTCTTTGCCTCTTATCTACCAGTACAGAATACTTAACAGCTAATTATACTTACACATACAAACCACAAAAGTTTCATTACGGCCGGCAACTGGTTAGGCTTCAGGAAACGCGTGAGCCGAGAGAGCCTTCAGCAGGGTGATCAGGCCTGGATACGGTTTCGACAGGAATTCGGGGGCTCTCCGCCCGTCCCCGGGAGGGGACCGGCAATATATAGTAAATTTGTCGTCATAGTTTGTGATAAGCCAATTGGGGGGTCGCGAGTGGCATATGCCCATACAAGGGAGGCAGACGGGCCCTAACATCTCTACCCAGGAAGCAACCGTCGCGAGGGGAACTGTGTCTCTTCAGGCTGGCTGACCACAAAGCTGCTTTTCCTGTTGCAAGTTCTGCTTTCAGAGCAGCTACGTGACCAGTGGCAGTTCTGAGGGCTGGGGGAAAAATCCGTTGGGGGGTGGAGGCCGGAGCACCCGTAGTCTGGCCCTGGGGCCCCACTTGGGGGTCTAACAGTATTAATAGTTGTGTGGGTTGGGAGAAGGGTTGAGTAATTTCTTCTATGTGAATAAAGCTATAAGACCCTTGATGTAATTTTTCCAACTCCTTCACGTCGGTTACTCCCTCTGGTGTGTAGCTATTCACCTGACTAAATTCCATTGGACTTCAGTGGGAAGACTCATGAGAGTAGTTGCTCATCAACTAGAATAAGAAGGTCACAAACTGGCTCTTAATTTTTAGTGTAGCTTTTTAGCCACATGGTTCTGCTAAAATCAACAGAAATCATAAGGATAAAATCCCATGTAACTTCTGGAAATGTATATTTAATTGTTTGCACAATCTTTACTAGTCTGCGACAATAAGATATATAGACTACTGGCCTCACATGAATAGGTGTCATAGAAAACTACGGATGTTTGGGACAAACACAAGAGCATTACTGTTGTGTAGCTGAACTTTACAAAGCAGCTTGAGGTCACTTCTTTACCAGATAGTAATTCTGAAAAGTTCATACTGTGGCATCAGCTCTAAAGCAAGATTTTGCATTTCTCTTTGGAGGTATATTCATCACTAACTATACTGTACAGGGAAGTGGCAAATTAATTTACGTAGGTTAAAGAGGGCTTAAATTCTTCCCAGCCATATCCTTGAGGTAATTGTTCATATTTCACAGACAATGAGCTTTCCATATTCTTATCTATTATTATGAGCATTGGTTGATTTGTAAAAAATGAAAAAGGACCCCAAATATATTATGGCAAGGCACTTCCTTTGTCTCATTGGCCTCAGTGTTTCTTTCCCAGGTGGTGGAATACCTGGAGTAAGTCAGTTCTACTCTCAAGGTTTTTAATCGTTCATTTGGCTTTATTTTTCAGTATTTACAAAGTGGGGCTCATGGTAGGCCGAAGTAGTTCTCTTAAGCAAAAAACAAACAAACAAACTCACAACACAAAAGAAACATTTCCCTTGGGACATCATCTTATTATGCTCGACTCTAGTTGCCAGTACTTCCCCACACAGAAGTTAACGTGCTTGTTTCCCCTATAGGGAGGAGGCCAGCCTTCCACCTAGGAGAATCATTTTCTCCTTGCTGCCATTAACCCTGCATCAACTTATTTCTCCTCTTTCTCTCTCACCAGAAGAGTGGTTTTTAAAGCCCTTAATTGTATTCAGGTGTCTGTAATTAATGTAGGTAACCTCTTCTTGGTTCCTAGGGAAAGGGGCCTTCACCATTCTATCACTGATATACCTGCCTTCCACCACTGTCTCACAGCTGTAAGGTCTGAATTTGTCATGATATATAGTTGTGATTTTTTTTTTATTTTGGGTTCACAATGATTCAAGGATCATTTTATTTGTTACTTATGAGTATTTAGACAATTGCCATGCATCTGTCAGCAAGTTCACAAATCCCAAAAGGTTCACAAATTTTGGGATAAATGACTATTTATCAGAAAATTCATACTAGAAATGAGAGCAGTTGGAATGCGTACCTGGATAACTATTTACTATTGCTATTATTTACTATTACTACCACAAAGGATAATTAAAGCAGATATGGCAATAACCACTTTGCTAAGGCTACATTATTGTTCCTATTCCCTGTTTTCATCACTCAAAACTTTTGGAAATTTTTCCTTTGGTGGGTGAAGCTTGCCATGGTTAGTCTCTGCCCAATTATTAATTTGTTCCAGCATTTGAAAAAAAAACCACATCTTTTTAAGGATGAAAAAATCACTTTCCCTTTTAATTGAAAAAAAACAAAAACTTTTGACTTTTTTAACACCTCACCCCGCATTACAATACTGTAATGTGAATGGACGGGAGATCTAACAGTAATATTTCCACTGTAAATGGAAAGGAGATCTAACCGTAATATTCTATTTGTTCATTATTGTGACTAAATGTATTTTTATTTTCATTATATCATATTATAAGAATATATTCACAGATAAAATAACATTAAACTGGAGTTAATTTTGAGAACATATTGCTAATTTAAGAATAAAAACATTATAGAGATGTTGCGATTTCCCCCAAACAAGCATTTCAAGCCAAGGAAATTCAGTTAAGGTTAAACTTTAAAGCAGCGGGATATGGAAATGAAGAGTTAGGGCATCCACACAATTCTAAATTGTGACAGGAAATAATGAAGAAAATTATGAGTAGTGTATGGTAATGGTTGTGGTCCCAGACTAGAAGAAACTGATTTTTAAACACATATTTGATATTTCCTCCTCCCCGCAACTTTCCCATCCTTCTGTGACTACAGGGTGGAACATGTTATGCCGTCAGGAGCTACCATCTTTCCTGAGGTGTCTTAACTTCACCCCCTTTGGCAAAAACGGGAGATGGTATCCAGTTTAAAATAGGTATATTGCTAAGGAAGCTCATAAACTTTCATAACAATAAGAATGATAGAAAATGGTAGCCACTTTGAAGTAAAGCATAGCGGTTTTTAGATTTCTCTGTTGTATAATTATTAGTTGAGACACTGCTGAAGGAGAAAATTTCAGTTACGAAGACTATCAGCAAAAATAACCACTAAACATAGAGTTAATATTGAAATATAGTCAGACATTTCAGTGAGATTTAACTGTATGGGAAGTCTGAAGTGTCTGCTTTGTCTGATTACTACGATCATACACCATTCTAAAAGAACCAATTTCAAATTGAAAAGTCATTTCAAACTGAAAAATCAAAAGATTTCATTTAGAAAATGTTTTGACTTTGGATTTTTTCTTTCAGTTTGAACAATTCACTGAAATCAACACAAATTTGCTAAATCTGCATATTTGGCTGAAAAAAGTTTCATTTTTCCCAGCTGTAATTACCTCCCCATTCCAAATTCAGCTTTCTGTAGATGCCCAAATCTGTCCTCTTCCTAAAAGTGGCATGTGAATGCCCATCTAATTGTCATATACTGTAACTGAATGGCTCATTGGAATTACACTGGGGATGCACTAAGCATAGCTGTTTAGGACAACAAGGATCTATTTACTGTGTTTGCCCAGTGTCTAGCACAATGGGGCCTGATGGACATTTGGTCTGACCCACTATGGCCATTCTTATGATACTGTTTGGGGCCTCTTCAATATAAATAGCAGTAGTGGATGGACGTTTTACAGATGTGGCCCACCTGAATCAAAGTTCCGTGACTGGAATAGATTGCCTAGGGAAGTTGTGGAATCTCCATCTCTGGAGATATTTAAGAGTAGGTTAGATAATGTCTATTAGGGATGGTCTAGACAATATTTGGTCCTGCCATGAGGGCAGGGGACTGGACTCGATGACCTCTCGAGGTCCCTTCCAGTCCTACAGTCTATGAATCTATGAATCTATGACTAAAAGAACCCTTAAGAACTGTTAATCAAGGGGAAGTGGTCAGTCATGAGAGGTATAAAAGACCCATCTTTCAATTACAGGAAATCTCCCCAGGCAACAGCATGTGGAAAGAACACTTCCAGCCCACAACCCTTCCCTATAGATCATGAGTCAAATGGAACAGAACACCAAAATAGGTATAATTATTCTTATTAAGTATTCATATTTACAAAGAGTTGAGAACAAAAGGTTTATTTTTCCCCCCCATGTTAAAATTTTCATTAAAATTATCAAAATTTGCAATATTTTATTTTTCATGAAAAAGTCTATGCCCCTTTTATTGAAAGTGGTATCAAATGTTATAATAAATTTCAGTTAAAAACCCCCCTGTTTTGATAAATGTAAATTTCAATAATGATTTTCAATTATATTTTCAACAATATTTGGGGGGAAAGTCATGCAGCAGTGAAGAGAAGCAATTGCAGATAAAGTCTTGCTCAGCTCTGTAGACCTGGGCTAGATCATGCTCAGTTCAGATGGAATCTTCAGAGAATTTAACTGCCAAACTCTAACCAGTTTGATTACACTTCTCTACAGGCAAAATGCTTCTGAAATAAATGTTGTCCAACTTTACTAATTCTGGGTCACTGAGAACGAAAATGATGCTTAAAATTGTTGATTGGCTCTAGTTTTCACGATATGCTATTGGGTCTGTATATATGACCAGTGATACAGTATGGCCAGAGGGCAGCAGGAGAGTGTTAGCAGGGAGCCTTATTCCCTGCAAGGAGAGGAAGGTTTGTTATAGATTAACTAGAGCACCTGAAGCCAATTAGAGCACCAGCAGTCAGTCATGTGATAAAAACCCCTGCTTCAGTCAGACAGTGTGGGAGTTGGAGCAGGAAGGTTTGGTTGGAGCAGAGAGCAGTTTGAAGGAGTTGGAGAAGAGAACAGTATTGAAGAGAGACAAAAGGAAAGTTTGGAGGAGTGCTGCGGTGGGCTGAGAAATCAAAAAGAAACCCTAGGTAAGGGGCACCTGGCTTGTGTAACAGGAGGGCAAGAAGCCCCTTCCCAAGCTGAAGGGCAGTAGAGGGAACTATTCCAGGGGAAGGAACTGCTAGTTCAAGTGGTTCACCACAAACCTCAGGGCCCCTGGGTTGGGACCTGGAGAAGAGGGCAGGCCCAGGTCTCTCCCTCTCTACTCCCCTCCTCAAGGACACTAGTGGGGTAATTAAAATACTGGTTCAGAAGCAAGCAATGGCGCCCTGAACCTTCCCCAAAGAAGAGAAAGCGTGACACCCAGCATAACAGTACTGGCAATTTGCCACAGACCCTTGACTTGGGAATGGTGGAGGATAAGTGAGTTATAAAGAGAAAGAATCTCAATTTAAACCAGAAATGACTAAAATACATCTTTGACTGGATCTATGAATAAAACTGTGACTGGGTTTGAACAGTACTTGCTTTTAGGCAAACAATGAATGATGCAATCTGAAGCTGGTATTGCATCATACATGATATGAATTGCATCATGTTATTCCTAGAAGTCATGGATGATGCAATCATAATGAAGCTTACATCACTCTGCTGAACAAATTGCCCTATATCAGCTCTAGAAATCATACAGTGTCGTGTTCCCTTATTTGTCAGTGTTTGATTTTGCAAAGGGACACATTTCTGTTTAGCCAAAGTGAGCAGAGATCCCTCGTACCTGTGTGTGTGAACAGTGCAGATAACTTCTGCTATGTTTGTGGTGAGTGACTTTTGCATCACAAAGCGCAGTATAACCACTATGGTTAAGAAAGCCTATCACCCTTCTTTTGGCTGCAAAATTGGACATCAGGACAAGAGGTGGGCCCCACACATATGCTGCAACACTTGTGCAACCAAATCTTCTCCAGTGGTTGAACAGGAAAGGAAATCTATGCCTTTTGCAGTGCCAATGATTTGGAGAGAGCCAACAGATCATACCAGGAATTGTTACTTTTGCATGGTGTCTCCAGTTGGGAAGATGTGTCAAAGAAGAAGAAGTGGACTGTGCATTATCCAAACATTCCATCAGCTATACGCCCCAGTACCCCACGGAGAACTACTGCCAGTTCCTGATGCACCAGAATCATTCTCACTTGAGTCAGACGAGGAAGAGGAAGAGGATGAAACTTCTGGTCCTGAACCATCAATGTCACAGGACCCACATTTTCACCCATCCTCCTCCTCCTCTGAACCACGCCTCATAACACAAGGTGAACTGAATGACCTTGTCAGGGATTTGGAACTATCCAAGAGTAAGGCAGAGCTGTTGGGCTCCAGACTACAGCAGTGGAATCTCCTGGCAGGCTATCAGGGCAAATGGAGCCCATCAATGCTTGCAGACTATTGCTGGACACTGACAAGAGATGCTCCATTTAATGAATACAAGAGACAAGCCAAGAAGCGCCGAGTAGACACTGAATAGGACTAAACTATGTACATAATAGTTTTTTGCCTTTTGTTTCATAATAAATTTTATTGATATAACCCTTTTGCTGATTTTTAAAGTGTTCCATAAACAGGACTGGTGAAATATTATCATGTAAAGCAACCATAAACACATGAAAAGACCTAGGTTTACAATTTATGATTAAAATTCTACTATCTACACAATATACCTAGACATAAAATGTAAAAACTTAAATATCTTAGAAACAGTAGCCAATCAGTTGTTTTAATTGTCATATTTGAATTCAGCATATCAAAATACATAATAAATATCACATTTTATCTCTGAAGCAGATGACTTCTCAAAAATTGTAGACCAGTGTTATATGTGAACTGAGAGTTTTCAAAGACATATAACTTTGGGTGTGTTTTTTTTTCAGGGGCCTTCACGATGCATTTCCCTGATACAAAGACAACCCTCCCTGCCAAATTTCAACCCCCTGCTGTCAAGGCTGATTCCCCTCTCTGGCACTTCAAGTGCATAAGGTGGGGGCCCATAAGGATTTTAAAAATTAATACTGGCCACTCCAGGCTTGTATTAGACTCCCAAAGTTACAGCTTCCCTCTGACCTTGGATGGATAGATGCCGCCACCACCCAAGTGCAAACCCTTCCCCACTTTGGAACCCAGGAAGGCATGCTTGGGAATTCCTTCCTGTGGGGTACCCTCAAGCCCTTCCACACCCACTCCGGGGAAGAGCTAGAAAGAAAAGAAAGGAAATCAGCTGTCTGCCACCATCTAATTAAACAATATGCACAACCTCTTAGGACATAAAGATCCAATCCTGTTCTTAAAAAATGTAAATTTATTAAAACAAAAGAAAGAAACTACATCTGGAATTTAGGACTTTTTTCTAGATTAAAAAAAAATTAAATTATTAAGCATCAAGATAGCTCTCTTGAGCAGGACCGGCTCTACAGTTTTTGTCGCCTCAAGCAGCGCATCTAATTGCCACAAGGGACGGCGGGGGCAGTCCGTGTGCCCTTAGGGTGGCAGGCGCATTTCCGTGGTGGCAGCAATTCAGCGGCAGCTTCTATGTTTAGCTGAAGCAGCCGTAGACAGCTAAATATAGAAGCTGCTGCCGAATTGAAGCCACAGCGGAAACGCGCCTGCCGCCCTAAAGGCACACGGACTGCCCCCAGCTGTCCGCTACGGCAATTTGGCGTGCTGCGGGGGTAACAACAATAGGGACTGCTGCCTCTTGAAGTTTGCCCGCCCCAAGCACCAGCTTAGAATGCTGGTGCCTGGAGCCAGCCCTGCTCTGAGGACCAGTTTAAAGGTTACAACCCAAAACAAAAGCACCTGGAGTTAGCATAGTGGAGTCCACAAGCCATAAAGAAATAAAAGAGATAAACCTAATCCCATCTTCCTAGACATTTCCTGGTCTACTTACATATCTGAGGGTTTCCAAATGAATAGTTTCTAGGTATGATTTGATGATTTTTCATACTTGGCACAAGCTTTTACAGTATAGTTCCAGCCCTGTTTCTGCTCTCCCAGAGAACAACACAGACAGACAAAAGGGGTGTCTTGTTTCAATTTTAAAATGTTTTAGCCTTCCATTGGCTTTTTTGTGCCACGTGTCCACTCACTTCCTTTTACCTGGCATCACAGTGATACTTTTTAACTCTTTACAGGTAAAGGCAAGTAGAGAACAGCTACTGAGAGGGATTTTATAGCTAACTGGCTGGCTGGGTCCATAAAAGGGAGATACCTGCAACCCCCTTTCATTTATCACACATGCTCTGAAATTAGTGGTGCTAGGGTGAAAAGGGGGTAAGAATTTTTTCTAACCTGGTAAAACAAAATATATTTCCCTAATCTCATTCTTAGAACCATTTTTGCAGAAGCTTTCAAAAAAATATTCAGTTTGAAGCAGACACTCAACATGTAAAAATTCAGTTTGCATGGTTAAAATTTGACAAAGTTTATAAGCAACAGGAAAACAGAGCCTCATAATGTGTAAGGCACCCTTAACCAAAGGTGGCACTACCAGAATAGAAATGAATAGAATTTCCTTGTTGGTTTCCAGTGGGAACTGACTTATTTTGTTACAAGAGCAGAATGAGTAAGGTAATATCGTGCCTTGGACCAACTTCTGTTGATGACAGAGATAAGCATTTCAAAGCACACAGAGCTCTTCTGCTCACCCATCTTGTCTCTAATATCCTGGGAGTGACAGGGCTACAACTACACAGCATACATCAATGGAAGATACAAATGTATTTGTTATAGTTATTTTATTTTTGTAATAGGCTTGAGAAGGACCTGAGCAACACCCAAAACACAAAACCTACCCTAATTTTCTAGCTTCTTAGTATGGGTCCAGATCAGAAATCTGTAGTTTTAAAATAGCAAGAACTTTACAAAGACTGGACAATGAGCATGAAGTACATATCTTTCAAAATGACTACATATTCAAAAAGTAGTCTTCAAATGCCAGGGAACATCTACCACAGTTTTTCATCACTAAGGCCCTGATTCTGCAAATAGTTATATATATGCTTAACTTTATTCACGTGAACAGCTTCATTACAAATTAATTGGACTTCTTATTTACATAAATTACTCATAAAGTTACTCAAGTGCATAAGAAATGGGCTTAAAGACTATTAGTAAAGTTTAGGTGTCAGCTTTAAAAACAAAACAAAATTTGAAGTGCCTCTATATTTTCCTTCATTGCCTTGTAAAATGGATCAATAGTTTGTTCCCTATGGATATAAGATTGTAATAATATATGTCAATTAGATCATTTTTACTTAAATATTGATTTCATATTTCATATCTATAAATGTGAATATAAAATAGAAGATTGAAAATTTCACAAACAGAGTACTATTATGTAAAAAAGTATTTTCATTACTCTTATAGACAGATGTTTCTAGTACTGGTTATAGAGAAAACAAATGTCAACAGAAGTGAAAGCTGGAACATCTGGAGAACACAGTTTATGCAACTGTGAATTATCTGCTGTGCAGAATGTGGAAAACAAACAGACAAGTTAAAATATTTTTAAGTGAAATGCCCTCATTAGTGTGTTTTGGGGCATTTGGCAGTTTCTGATTGTAATAGCTTTGGTTCATCTAAAAAAAATTCTGTTCATATTTTAATGTAGTGACTGTTTTGCAACATTTATTTATCAAGGTGTCTTTGATCATGAACTGAAGAGGAGGACTGAGGGGAACCTCAAAACATATTGCTATGCCTCTCCACAGAAGCAGAGTTTCTGACATCGTGCCTTCTGAGAATAATCCTTTGGTATTCTTAATACAAAATATTTATGCCTTTCTAATTTATTTTGTAAGGTTTAGTTTTAATTAAATTTTAAACATTATGAAGTCAATGATTTATTTTCAGTGCTCTGGATTAGAATGGAAATTTTTCTAATGGAAATTTTTCTAATAAGATTTGCATTTTTATCAGAGGAAATTTAAGTTATAGTTTATATAGGCATTACATTTTATCTTTAATTCAAAAATTAATAAATTCAGACAAAATCTAGCTCAAATCCAGGGGGTGACAAGTAGGATCCTTCTCTCTGTTCCTACAGTGACCTTGTGGGATAGTGCCAGAAAGTCTACATGTACCCTATCTATCTTACACCTTACAACATACGCCTTGCCTCCTTCTACTTCTTCCTTCTCGTCATCTAATTGTTTTCACAAGCTGAGGCATTTATATTGATCATTTTTATAAACTTATATGCAGGGTGAAAATCATCACCATACTTTCGTCCAGGAAGATTTTTTTTTCCTCCCACAGCTCATTAGCCAGACTAAAGGCTTTATTTTTGGCATTCTGCATAGATGATCTGGTGGAGACAAACGCAAACAGATTAATGCCCAAGAGTAGAGGCTACTTTGCTTGTAGATGGGCTGCAAGAGCTCTTTGTAGTAGAAGTCTATTTTCAATGTCTCCCTTCCCATAACCCCTTTTAACTGGTTTCAAAATAAGTGTGGTAAGGATGATGGAGGGAGGTTACCGGGTATGGACATGAGTTTTGCTATGATTACAGGTATATGTCTCCACATATTGGTAGGATTTGAGAGTTGCAAATTGTTAGTCTCTAAGGCACCACAAGGACTCCACGGTTTTTTTTCTTTGTTTTTTTGTTTGTTTGTTTTGTTTTGTTTTTGATACAGACTACATGGCTACCACTGAAACAAATCAAAGAAGGTGCATCTCTGTGGGGTTCAGGACAAATGGGGGACATCCTCAGACCTTACAGTCACTTACTGCCTTACAAATGAGAGAGAAATTTGGGGGGGGGGGAATCAGGAGCCAGATCCTCAGCTAATAAATCAGAAACTGCACATTGACATCAGCTGAGGATTTAGTCCCAGGAGCTCATTTTTGATCCTGTTAATGATGCCAAATCATCCAGATAGAATTGTTGTGAGAGGTTGAAATATGAGATTAGAAATAGAAACAGGTTAATTTGGAAACATTAATTTGTGAGTTAGCACAGAGCTGACAAAGTATGTTGCCATTATAGGTACATTATTTACAGCTTGGAACCTCTACCCAGTTGATCTGTAGAAAATCCTGCCTCTAAATGTCAAGGATTTGATAAGTGTTCTAAATTACCAACAAAACAATAAAATATAAAATGTGAGTGGGTAAGAATCCCTGGCTGGATTTTTCTTGTTTTGTAAATGTTAGGACTTTTCCTTCAGGGTCTTAGTAGTTTTAGTATAAATAATATGGGATCTCTGTTCCTGAGATTATCAAATTAAGCCCTGCTCCTTTACCAACCTAAGCACAAATAGAGCATAGTAAGCTGATAAAAAGCAAGTTGAGAAACTCACTCACAATTCTTGCGACTAATAACCTTTCTTCCAAATAATAGACAGGTGGTGAGCATGCATATTCCTAGATCTTAACACCCCAGCTCCAATCTCTACATATCATTAAAAGTAGAGATACCTCTCTGAATAATCATACTTTGAATGAGATTGTTTTTAACTGAAAGCCTAAACAAATATTTCAGATGTTTACGTTTTAAAAAAAATAAGCATTAATGTGAAAAAACAAAAACCTGAGTCCCCAGAGATTTAATGATTAAGCCACAGGATCAAACCTTTAGAGTTTTGTGTGATTAATTCAATATTAAATATTTTTTCCTCTGAACAACACAATGAAAGTTCACTGTCTGGTTGTATGTATTAACAAAATTCATTGTTAAATCATGGGTCTTAAATACTAAAAAAGCTAGTATTTAATATCTTATATATTCATTCAATTGCAAATCCTCTCTCACCAAAAGCAAATACTATAATATGTCTTCTTTGGCTGAAGTTCTGAGGTAGTCTATGGTTCAGTAGACTGACAATTCCATTTCAGAGACCGAAGCCCTCTCATGCTATTCTCTCTGGTAGTTTACATTATAACCTAATCTCATGTTTGATGGTGTGTCTATTTGTTTATCTGTCTACGTAGGTACTTATATGACCCTAGGCAATAGTATCTGACTGACACAGTCATTCAAGTCACTATTTTGAAACAAAAGAATAACATAAATAAACAAATGGCCACCACTTCAGGTATGTACCTATAAGGTATTTTATTAACAAGACATTGAATTAGATCAATGCTAGCTCTTCCTGGCAGTTCAGCTACATACTAGTCTCATATTTTTATTTTAATAAGAACACTTGGATAACACAAATGTTATGACTAATATTCTCTATCTACCCAATGTCTTTCATTTTTTATTGTAAGAATATAGGAAGAAGCAGAAAAACGTTAAAAAAATTAAGCAGATTTTTTTTATAGAGTCATACAAAGATATTCAGGGGGGGCAATTAGTGGGCACAACATCCTTTTAAACTAAATTTTTAAGTGTGTTCATTGTCTGATAATGCTAAATATGAATTATGCAAATTGCCATAGTTTGTTAAATTAATTACTTGTATTCATCGGAATATCATAGGGAAAATGAAAGATATTCACTCTATTTCCAAATGTAGTGCTTTGTTTAATGAGGTTTGGATGATCTGAAATAAAAAAACAAACAAACAGTTATGGACATTTCACCCTGTGAAATTGCATTCAACCCCCACTTGGCTAATTATATTCTGCCTTCCTAAATTTCTGGCTTAATATATTATTCTTCACTTCTTGTCGTAACATACCATGCAATTCTACTGTGCCCTGCTAAATAGTTGTCACCTTTATGCAGGAGATGACTGTACTTCAATGGGTGGCTGCAGAGCTACTTTCTAGAGCAGATCCCATATTTGGCCTATTGCCCCTTCCCAGACTCCTGGAAAGAACCAATTTCCCATATATGCACATTGGTGACCTCCCACTGATACATGTTCAGTAGAGTTGCCTGACATCAGTCCCCAGATCCCAACTGTAGGCTAGGTTGGAGAGACCCAGAGACTCTTCCCCTGGGACGAATTTTGCTACAGATTAAATGGTGTTTCCCCCAGTCAAGATTTTCCTTTGTGACTATATGCTCCTAGAAGGTCTTGGCATCTTCTGGGGACAACAGTTAAGAAAGCTAATGATGCTAAATGTCATAAGCGCTGATTCTGGAGTGCCGATGGAGAAAAATTGGTGGGTGCTCTGCACTCACCAGCAGCTCCCTGCCTGCTCCCAAACCCCTCCCCAGCTCACCTCCACCTCCTCCCCTGAGCATGCTGTCGCATCCTGGTTTTCCCCCCTTCCTCTCTTCCTTCCTTCCTCCCAGTGCTTGCGCCAAGGAACAGCTATTTCATGTGGCAAGCAGTGGGAAGGAGGGGGAAGAGGAGCAACGTGGCACACTTGGAAGAGGCGGGGCTGGGGCGGGGATTTGGGGAGTGATCCAATAGGGGTAGGGAAAGGGCAGAGTCGGGGCAGGGCTGAGGGGTACGAGAACCCACCGGTGCCAAGGAAAGTTGGCACCTATGCTAAATGTTATACCCAGCTGTCATGGATCCACAGGATCAGTGCTATGGCCCCAACTTTGAAACAGTCTCTGGAGGACCCCTTCAGTATGCCAGACCCCTTAGAATCCCACTCTTCCCCCAGGATAAACCATATGGCTGGATCACCTCCTTAGTCTGGACCTCTGGCCCTTCAGCCCTCCTGCATCACAATGTGAGTTTTGTTCAGTGAATCTCACTGAAACAAACTCCTGAGGGAAACTTGTACAATATAAGGGAGAAATTCACCTTTGCCAGCATCTGTAGTGACACTCAGCTAGCGTTGTCAAACAGTATAGTTTATTCATTGACTTAAACACAATGTAAGAAATCCTTGGTTAGCAGAGAGAAATGAAGTTTACACCATAGCCCATTTTGGGTAGCCAGAAACCAGTCAAGCTGAATCAACCCCATTGTTCAAGCTCTATCTCCCTATCCATCCAACCTCCTTTGTCAGACTCTCAGGTGTGTCCCCCAACTGATTTCAAAAGCCAATGCTTAACTTCCCTGCCTCTCAGCAAGGAGACTGCGAGGTGGAAGTACATATCTCACTGGCTCATTGGTTGCTAGGTTTCCATATCCAGGCAATTGGAGTCACCATTGTCTTCTCGAGAGCACCTTTGATTTGGGACCTAAGACCCACATAGCCCCGATAGCTAGGTGCTATTCACACCTCCTGTCCTGAGAGCAAACAGACCTCCCTTAGGTAACTATACAGTATATAGAGGAAACTGAGGCACACATAGGCTTCAAAAATATTAGAGAAAATTCTCATTTTGTCACACCTATGAAGGAAACTGAGTTATTCTGTAATATTTTGAGTACTATACTGTATAGATCCTGAACATTGAATATATCCCCCTTCTCCCGCCCCCAATTTGGACAATGCATGGCACTTTGCACTAGGCCAAGAACTTGGTAGAAAAGGAAGTTTTCTAATGGCTAAATCTATAATATGCATTCACTCTCTGAACTGTGTGTAATGCCTGTTCTAGTTGTATCTGGATTGAACTGTAAAGTACTAAATAATGTATACAAGAAGTAAATCTTATATCTGAGTGACTCTAAACCCTGGAGACTGGTGAATAACAAAATCTATTTCTTCTTTTATTAGTAGTGTTTGGAGACCAGTAAGTGGGATTGTGTATTTCTGTTCTGTTCTGAAACCTCTGAACCCTGGTCATCGAGTTTTCTGTCAAACCACTGAGTACTCCCCTGACAGTATGGATGGATGAACCAGTTTAGAACTTGCTTGAACCTTGTCTGAAATACAAACCAAGCACAAATATTCTTGTATGTTGACGTTTTCTCCTTCCAGACAAAATTGCTAGTGAAAATAACAAAATATTGTGACTAGTTGGAGTCCTTGCAGCATGTTGACTCATCCTTTCTTCAATATACAAATGTCATCACTTTTGTGGTGTTGAAAATTTACTAGCGATATTCCATAATAAAACTTTTTTTTTTCATCCCACTGCCACCCAACACAGAGAGGCTGTTTAGGAATGAGACCCACCCAAAGACACAAACTTCCATATTTCAGAAACTAAAATATGTCATTGAGCATTACAAGAATTCTTAATGACTGTAGATTTGGAAATAAAACTATTATTTTAACTAGCACATAATATGATGTACATTCTAAGGTCCTTAGTTTACTTAATTATCTCATAATTACTCCCTAATTAATTACTAATTTACCTTAATTTCCTCTGGTAATTTCCCTATCAATCCCTACCTAATCGTTACATTTTCTTGCTTCTTCATTTAACTGGAAAACAATTTTTTGCAATCCATTTTGTGACAAAAAGTTATGATTTATCTGTATGACTTATCTGGTGTACAGATTAGTTGGCACAGCTAATCCTAGGTTTTTCATTTAGTATGAGGTTTTCCATGCAAACATGTGTGACTGTTGGCCACAATCAAACTAATTAAAAATATAGGACTATAGTGGTCCTCAACTCATGTACTCAAGTTAGCTCTGAACTATAAACTCTTTTTTAGTAATTTCTTATACTGCCTGCTGGAAAAAGAGCTGGGTCTTGTGTAAGGACCAGAATAAGATCTTGTGAATGTCTCCAGATTTCCCTTTGAAATGAAAAGAACACTTGTGAGAACTTGCATCTTTGGCCCCATGGAATTGTATTACATTCCAGCAGTTGGTACTTTAGGTGAGACTTTTGTCATCAAGGCTATATTTGTTCATGCCAGAAATTCCTAACATTACTCTACCAAAGAACATAAGACGATCTCCTACCAGCCACTTTATTCAACCACATAGATATCTGAAGAGTAAAGACTTGTCTGAGAATAGTTTTTTAAGGAGTAAGAAACTATCAGTAGTAATTAAAAAATGAATGTACTACAAAACCTCCAGATGTTCTTCTCTTTTTCCTGTCATTGAATCTCCTCAAACCAATGAATGTAAATATCCAAATCAGGATAGCCCACCATAAGGAGTGAGCACGGAATTGAAGTGAGACTTTGCAATATACCTTTTAAACATGAAGGATTCAGTTATTAGCACAGATGGTAGCAAAGCAATATGAACATAAGTTGGCCAACAGTAGCAATGTTAGAAAGAGACAGCTACTCAATTTAAAAGAGTTGGCAGCATATAGTCCTCTATAATGGTGCAGCAAATTTAATATTGCCAGTGGAGATAGGCTGTATTTTGGGGGGTGTTTTCTGGAATAATTTAAAAAATGCACAGCTCGAATATTAAAAACAATAAAACTAGCTGTCTTATCATGCTGCTCAAATAGACAGAAAAAAGGTTTAAAACAAGTCTAAATTATCAAAAGAGAAAATAATAATATAAGTCAAAATCTGCTCCAGGTATATGACATGGTTTGCTGAGAGTCTGGAGGATTTTCTGGGAATCAGCATAAAAGTGACACAGAAGTTCTCTCTCTCTCACTTACATTCCAAGGCTGTTGCTGGATTTACACCTGTGCATTTAAACTTCTGAGGGACCAATGCATGGATAGAGAATAGATGGGAAAAAGCAATAGATTTTGTGGATTCCAAAGGCCAATTTATTCATATTCTGTGCCTGCAAGGGGGGAGAGATACCGGCGAAAGAATGACACTCAGCCCGAGAATAATAAGCAAGGTTTTACTGAGGGAAGAACTTACACTCCAAGCTGCGTGGGGAGTCCCTGAGGCACGTGGAGGGGCTGCGGAGGATTCTGGCCATCTGGGACAGCTGGCCAGGCAGGACTCCACCAAAGGGAGTTCTTTGCGATGTTATATCACCTGCCCTTATCTCAGGATTATACGGGGTCAACAGCTGGCTACATTTATTACAGTCATAAAGTGTACATATTACATAACCTGACTTGTTTACAGACAAAATCATACCTAACTGTACTAAACCATATCTTAGCAAGGTCTATCAGGCAAAGTTCACTGAATGGCCTGCATCTTCCGCTCATATGCAATCAAATACTCGGTCCGCCACTTAGCTTCTCGCCAATCTTCAGCAACCTTGCCCCTACGCTCCCTATCAAGAGCAAAATTACAGACAGGACTTAAGGCAGCTAGAATTTGGTAGCCTGCCTTTGGGTGCAACAGTGAAATTGCTAGGGGCCCTTAAAGGGCATGTGTGAGCAGGGTGGATCCACAGCTCGATCCCTTTGTGTTCTGGGCAGCACTGGATAACTTGATTCAAAGGGTGTGCTCTTCCCCCAGTGGCACTGTGGCTTACAAAAGAATATGTTTCCAAACAACACTGTTTATGCAGTACATCTGCACAACTCTAACTCCCAGGGCATGTGCTTCTCCCCAAAAATCACAAGGAAAAAATTTAAAAAGAATAAAAAGGCAAGCTATGAGTTATCCCTTATCCGTGGGCTTGATTTTACTTGTTCCCAGTTATGCTCCCTTCTCCCCACCACCAGCACATTCCTTTACATCCTCTTGGCCTTCAAGCATTGTTTTACTTTGGAAAGTGATTGTAAAAATAATAGCCCACAGTCAGCGGGATCCCAGGGCAGCCACACCGAGGTTACTCAGTTAGGGAAAACTTCAAAGAATGGGGCAGACAATCCCCAAAGCTGGTGGATATTCCAAAACATAGATTTACCAAGCCAGCACAAAACAGCTTCTATAATACCTTATTGGTTATCCAGAAGCTAACAACACAGTTCCCTTGAAGCAACCCAGTCTTAGGCCTCCACCCAGACACCCAAGTCAAATATGATGATGATTACTGAAAATCTTATTCATCATATAAGAAAGTTCTACTAATCCCAAAGGATTGGACCCATTACCTCTCAGGTTAATGAATACTCCAGATCTTACCAAATATGTGCTTATAGCCAGTTCTTATTAACTAAACTAAAATATATTTAAAAAGTAAAGAGAGTATTGGTTAAAAGATCAGTGTATACACACAGGCATGAGTATAGTTCTGAGATCAGATCCATAGTAGATATGGTAAGCTTTGCAGTTGCAAAGAGTTCTTTCAGAATTAGTCCATAGGTTATAGTCCAATGTTCATATTCAAGATGATCCAGATGGGACTGAAGATCTCAGTCTTATGATTCAAGCTTCCCCTGCATAAAGCCTCAAGCAGATCTTAGATAAAAACAATCAGGCCCAAGGACTTTTTATACAATTTCAGGCCATCTCTTGACAGCCCAGTGTCCTTAGGTGAACAATAGAAAATCATGTTTAGCAGGCTTCCTGTTTCTGAAGTACTTAAAAAAAATTACTATTACTTTTTGAGTCTTTGGCTAGCTGTTCTTCAAATTCTTTTTTGGCCTTTCTAATTATATTTTTACACTTACAGTTCATTTAAATGTTAAGATTTCCTTTTGATCTCTGAATTAAGAGAATACAGTATAGACAGGGACATATATATATATAGTTAAAGGTTAACAATGTAATCAAACACACAAAACACAACATTATCTACCGATATGTCCCTAAAGGTTGAATTTGAGTTATTTATCCTGCAGGATGCTTAACCCTTTCTGGTCATATGTCACCCCCGCATTTACTTTCTCAACCACTTCCTTATCCAAAATTGCTCAGTTGCTTTGCAGGGAGTAGCTGATTTACTTTCTAAATAAAATTATATTATCATTATGATTTTTAAATAATGTTTCTCTCTCTGCAGCTGCCAGTGCTGCGCAGTTTCACTTAGGTCTGAAAATGCAGTTATATGCTTTCTCCTTTTTCGTATCACCACCAAGTAAAAAAAAAAAACAAAAAAAAAACTGCAGCTGGAATTTAGATGATAATTTTGTTGAAGATGCACAAGGCTGAACAAAAACCATAATGGTCTTCCTTAGTTTCCAGAAGTAAAATCTTTTTTCTGCAAGTCAAGCGATCAGCTCTGACTCAAACATGCACAGAAAGTAGATATTTTGACTATAAAGACTATTTTTGGGGAAAAGGATGAATTTCTGACCCCACAAAATTTAATGGCAATATTTCCATTTACTTCAATAGAGTCAGAATTCCATCCACCGATTAAAACTCATTGGGGCTGATCCTTAGATACTCAAACATCTCACTGAAGCTAAGGGAAGGAGGCTAGAGCACCAGTGACCAAAAGAGCTAAATTTGATAGGCTATGGGACAATGGTGGTCAAATAAGCTTCCTCTCAACCATTTCAGATCATGCAAAGTCATTGCTGTCACAGTGGTCCAATTTGTAAACTGACTTGTCAGCCCAGACTGCCTCTGCTCATTCTCCAGATTCAGTACCTCAAGCTGCAAGAAACACTTTGATTCCCAAACCACTTGGGTCTAGGACAGTCGCTGGTCCTGGAGTGGCACAGAGGCACTAGAGAAGACCTGAGGAGCTAGTCCAATGTATTTAGACCAATATAAAACTAGTCTAAAATCAGAATCAGGCCCTCTGTATACCTTTCTTATCTTCAGGAACAAAACATGTATCAGATGAGAGACTTACTACATGATCTCTTCTTCAAAGAAGTAATATGTGTCCTTAATTAAGTTTATGAAATAAGAAATCACAATCGGAGAAGGTGCATTGCTTTACAAACAAAAAATTATTTTATTTTATTTTTCCTTCCAAAAGGAGAGAGGAAGTACCAATCTGTATTTTATTCAGATCTTTTAGGATAAACTTTGTCACTGTGTATAAAACACAGTTTCTTCCAAAGGAAGACTTTAGAACCAGAGGACCTTGGTATAAATAAAAATTGTCTCAAGTTCTTGACTTTTCACCTTGGCTATCTTTGAATCTAATCTTAAGTAAGCACTTAGCAGTTATATGATAAAGTCAGAGATTATGAGCCAAATTCTATTTTCAGTTATGCCAGTGAAACCCACTGAAATCAATCTGAGATTGGACTTGTGTAACAGAAAGGAATTTGGGCCAGTGTTTCCAAGAGATAAGAACTGGGCCAATAGTTCTTCCACAAAAACACAATTCAGACAAATTTAGGGCCATATGCTGCCCTTGATCTGCACAGATGACTCAGTTAGAGGTCAATGTGAATTCTTGCATGCAGACTTAAAAAAGTATTTTGGGCTCTTCTGTTGCCATCTAGATACTGAAGGAGTTGTTGAGGGGTGGGGGCGGAAGAGGGAAATCTGCTAAAATTAATAGGAGTTAAGCATGCAAACCAACCCTTCTTATTCAGATGAGAGCATAATACACAGGACCAAAGCATGCCTGCCTCTGCACAGGTACACTAGTAAACTCAGATGGCACAGGGAACCTTTTCTCCAGACCCCACAGTACACTTTCTCTATAAAGAGCTACAGTTGTCTGAATGTGCTGGAGAGCACAGGAGCAGGTTGTGGTGCAGCTAATATTGTTTTAAATAATGCCTCCTCTCCCTGCTGCTGAGGCAGTGCACCTCCTCCTCCCACACGTGGCTATGTTTTGTAATAATAATCATAATAAATCACTGATAGTACTTCATTCTCTCATAGAGTTTTCATCCATCGATCAAATAATGTTGTGAAATTCGATATATATGCCCAGTTTATAGTGGGGGAGGGAGGAACAAAGAAAAGGCTTAATGTAACCTTTAGAGGACAGGACACAGAGCTACACTTTGCTTATCTTGTCCCTTCTTACTCAGAATAAGAAAATGTCATAGTCTGCTGAGAAAGACTTCAGGTCCTGCAGAGTGTGTGGCAGTGCTGTTGTTCTGGAATTTGCTATGTTTTTTTTTAGAAAGCACTCATATGGTAAGTAGGGTCAGACTGAATCTATATCTGTACAGCCAACCTTCAAGTAACATCCATGGTAGGAGCTTCAGGAACTGTGGGTACGGGTTCTGTGAATGGTAGTCTTCCTGTTGAGTCAATGCAGAACCAGTGCCCCAACACTGTAGAATCTTCTGGATTAGAGATAAAATGTTGTAGTGTCACTCCACACTGTTGAACAGCTGCTGTGTCACACCCTAGAGGTTGCTGTATTTCAGTACTAGGTGAAGTGATCCTTATGTATTGTTTGTAAAATTTGAGTTTATAAAGTGCTTTGTAACTGTTTGAGAAAAAAGGGTTTTTAACGTAAGGCAATATTATTATCATCACTTTATTAAATAATAATGCAAGGTCTCTTTCTTTAGACATTAAATCTAACATGAAATACAGTTCTTGACAGCATGCAGTTACAGAACAGTGTGTTAAAAGGTTGACAATAACAAACAGCTTTTGAACACCAGCCACTGCAGTGCATATGTACTATGCAGTGTGTGAATAAGATTGCAACAGCTTTAACCAAGTGAGATTAAACAGAGACAAGAAAATATGGAAGCAGCAATAGAAAAAAACACAAGAATAAAGAAGCAGACAAACTAGAGATTTGTTTATTAGGAAATAAATCAAATAGGATGAGAAGCACAAAATGTGTTGATTGGCAATTCTCACTGGATCTCTCTTAAATCAAGAGTTCATCCGCACCCTTGCTGGGACAGTGAATACAGGAAAAGGGACCAGATGAGTTTTTCAATATAAACATTAAGGACTGGCAAACTTCTTATATTAATATTTTGAAAGGCTTGGATAAATCCCACATGAATGGGGCCTTATCTGAGAAACATCTAAATTTTTTTAAAGTAGTTCACTACCCTTGCTGCTTTGATGATATGCTCTGTTGGTCTTTCCCAAGGCATGCAGTGGAAAGCATCACTGAGTGTGAAAATGTAGTGAAGAATCCAGGCAAGTATGATGGCCTCAAACCGAAGCAGAGGTATCTATACAAACAGTGGAGATTTCATTAAAGATATATAGCCAGGAGAAGGGTGGTAAAGTTGCATTTTTGGGAAAAGTCTGGAATGAGATAAAAAGGACCACTGAGTTTAGTTGGAGTGGAGTGGGGAGCAGGGTGAAAAAGGTATTGGTCATAGGTAGTTGCTGACAAGAAGTCTTCTTTAGGTCTACAAATGGAATTGAAAGTGAGGAAAAAGATAAAGACCAAAATATTCAATGCCTACAGTGGTCTGATTTTCAGAACTATCGAGTACCTAAACATGGATTTACCTGCTAAATTCTAGGCATTCAAGTTTGAAAAATCTGGTCCAAATCTTTTCCTTATGTACAGTGGCAAAAATGCACATGACTTCAGTAGGATTAGGATTTCCAAGATTTAGCCCTTGAAGTACACTCCTGCAAAGCAGAGAGAACCTTCTAGAATCTACTTCTAGCCCTTAAATCCTACTAGAGACTTCCAGAGTGTGCTCAGCATCTTGCAGTGTCAGGTATTTAAAGAGGCAGATGGCAAGGAGTCTGGGGAATGGATAGGAAACTCAGAACTTCTGACCAGACAAAGTTTTATCAGCCTCACCTATACACCAATTAGATAGTGTTGCTAATTAGAATCAGGGATATCTATATAGTCAAAATTCTGTGTAGAAAGGTGGTATGCTACACAGAGAGCAATTAGTACATAGCTATAAAGAAACACATTACAATTCTGCCAATTGTCATGACATTTATTTTACTGAGAGACGCAGCTCCTGGAGTCCTGCATGCATATGAGAATCTTGTAGAACTGATAAATGAAATTGTTTTCAATTGTTCACTTTATTAATGTAACTTCTGTTCACCATTCACTACACTTGCCTATACTGTAACTTCTGTTCCATATTGTAATTCAAACCCCATTTTAAAACACTCACTCCATTTTGTAAAAGTTTCCTCCAACCTTCATTTTTGCAAACCCTGCTGTAATCTTATTAGTTTAGTTTAGATGTGTGAATGAGGTATGTATGAATGATGGAATCAACCTCCAGCCCCAGCCTGTCCTGATGAGATAAAGTTCAAATACCAACGGCTGAAGACCTAGACAACAGCCCTAAACAAAGTAAGAAGCATCCACCCTAAAAAGAAAAGAACAACAGAAGGAAGATCAAAGCCAGGTCCAAGGCTGAAAGTCACGCCTGCAATTGATGGGTGATCAATCTAAACCCAGAGGCAGCGTGACACAGCAAGACCTATAGACTTTGAATCCAAACCAGAAGCCTATAAAAAAGAAGGGTGAGATGAGAGACTCTGGGTAATATTCTGCTGCCAACATGGAAGGACATCGGTGCCTGCCCAACAGAGATCCAGCTTGTCCTTGTGCCTGGCTTTCCTGGCCAGTTAGCTGCCACGAGCTACGAACCCAAGCTACAAAATCAAGCTATGAACTTAAGCTATCTTCAGGACTGGTAACTATGCAGCAGCTGCAGAACACCTGATGAATGTGTGTGTGTGTGTGAATGTGTGTATGTGTGTGTGTGTGTGTGTGTGTGTGTATAGGTATTAGGTATAATGTGTGTGTATAAGAATTAAGATATTAGTTATTAGTCATAAATTGTTATCATAATAAATGTGGCATCTTTGTCTTGTCCCCATTAATAAGATTCTGCTGGTTTTTACTGGTCTAATATAATTGGTACAACAATCTCAACTTTCATTTTTAGAAAAGTAAATTTCTAGCCCTCATGATTGTGAAGAAAAGCTTGAAAACCTGAACCCTAAAGGTTAAAACAAACACAGAAGGCAAATAAAATAATAATAATAATAATTTTCTATAAAACAGCATTTTTTATTTAAAAAAATCTTACAATTTTTAAGCAAACCTCATGGGTTTTTTGGAGCATGACTCATGATTTTTAAATGCTGGATACTGACAATATTCTCACAGTCTGGGCCTAAGTCTGTAATTTGAGCAGTCTTATATCCCAATTCTGCAATGGAGTCCATTCAGGTGACTGGACATCAGACAAGAGTAATATTTCAGGGACTTCAATGAAGTTACTCCTCATTCAGAATCAAAGACATAACAGATTTCATAACGTGGTCATATGTCAGAAAAATAATGTGTTTCAATCAGCTCTAAAATGCCAGTATTTTGTAGCAGCTCATTTTCAGTCAATCCAAAAAAAAAGTACAAATCCAAACACTGACTATTGATAGAAATAATGCTAAAATCTGAACATGTTAGCTCCTGGTCTTATTTGTTGACTTCCTATAACTCAGAAATATTCTCTAATCCAAAATACATTTTCTGAGTTTTCTCAACTTTCTGTTGTAGCTTTGTGAAGTATTAAAGATTTGACCAAGATCTACAAGTAAAGATACACACATCTTTCTTTGCCTTAAACCTTCATGCTAAGTGCAGGATTCACACCTTTTTGCTGCAGCATTTTATTAACCATTCCTTTTTCATCAGAAAGTCACATACTATCCATGAGAGTGGCATTGTCGATTAGAAGTGTGGTCCAACTCATAAAATAAGAAAACAAACATCTCAACAAAACTTGCATTCCTGTTATTTGCTTTGGAAAAGAGAAGCATGAAGTTCACCAAGACAGGAATCTTACAGATATGTGACTGGCAGTAGCTTGAAGGCTATGCCCTGTTGTAGTAGAATCCAGAGAAGGGAAAAAAGCTGCACATATTAAAAAAATTATGCTAACATATCATACACATTTCCTTTTAATTTGGAATAGCACATGTAGTGGGCAAATCATGAAAGTGCCTACATTTTTTATTGACATGAGTTAATTGTTCTTTCTGTTGTCAGGTACAGTACATAAACCAGCTTTTCAAAAGGAAAGGAAAATGAAAATGATTTTCCTTTTTTTTCTCCTCTGCCCACAAATGTCCCTAACCATCAAATAAAAATATAACTAGACATAATTTTAAAATACAACTCCAGGTGAAAACTAAAACTGCAAACTGTCATTTTTCAACCTTGCAAAAGCTTTGGGGTTCTTTGGGAAATGAGTGGGAATAAAAATGTATCTATATTTTTGTGATGACAGCTACTGCCAGATGTGAGGTTGAAGTTAAATTTTCCTGTCTCACTAAATTTCTGCCTGTCCATTTTCCAGCATTTTCAGGCCTACTGTTTCCAACAGTCCATTATTCTTTGTTTTGTGGTAGTAGTTATATGCCCTGGCACTTCAAGAACAAGTATGCATCAAACACAGCCATGCTCAAGTTGAGGGAGAATTAATTAAAGTGCCAAGAAATCCATGCTGAGCAAAGGGAACATTTGGCTTGATATTCTGTACTGTAGATTTACTCCTAAAATCCTAAGGGCATGAGAAGTTACTGCTGTGAATATCTACGACACATTGAAACAATTCTACTCCTCTCCATACTGTTATCTCCTCTCCATACTGTCTATACCCAGATGTTAGACAACCACTGATCCTACAGACCCACCCGCTGTTACTCACACCTTTTTTTTAGCCTCTCACAGGTAGTGGTGAGGAGAGGACCTGGGGACAGAAGATATGATGTTCTCCTCAATGAGAGAATAACAGGGGAGATGAAAGCCTGAAGAGCAATTATTATAGTAGCTAGCAGTAGGGAAGAGAGGGTCCTGGGGTTGAAATGGAGCAGATTCTTATGCAGTCTCCCTGCCACATTAGAACATGAGGAAGCTGTTTGTAGTTGGGAGAGACCGCTGCACATGGTGGTGATTTACTGGAATTACTTCCCCTGGCGTGCTGGACAAGGAACTGTGGTTTTCACAAGTCTAGAGCTGTAGGAAAAGAGGAAATAGACTAGATCTGAAGCCTGTTTAGGAAACCAGCACCACGGGCAATAACCCAGTTGCTGGTGATCCAGTGCAATCTTCTAACATAATTGGAACAAAGTTAAATTTCAGACAATAATGGTCTAAATAATACAGCATATGTGTGAATTCTGTCTGTGTGCACACACACTTCAACCAACAACATATCAACAGCACAGGCTCAATCCTGCCTTTGCTGGTGGCAGTGAGAGTTTTGCAAATAACTTCAATGAGAATAGGATTAGGGCCTCAGTATCCTGGCACACAAGAGAAAACTGAATAGAATAGGTGCATGTTAAGTCAATTTATCATCTATCTGTCAGTGTAAATTCTTACTGCTGCCCATTACTATAGTATCTGAGATCATGTCTGCTTAAAAAAGTTGCACCAGTTTAACTAAATGTCAGTTGTATTTGTTTGAACAATGGCAAATGCCTCTATGGACACTCTGATATTAATTTAGCACAAGTTTACATTGATGTTGTTTAATTTGGGAAGTAATCAACTTAAGCTAAATTGTTATAAACTGGGTCTAAATCAAATTAAAAATACATGCTGGGAAACCATTATAAATGGGTCCACAGCTACTAGTAACCCTACTACCTTTTTCCAGCTTCCTTCTCCCCATATACACTCTGCTGGGGCCCGTAAGAACTTCAGTTTGCTACAGCATGTAGAGATGAGTTTACCCCCTTCTCCAACCCAGTGCATACAACTTATGAATTTTCTTTCAGGACCCAAGGATCGAGTCTACAGTTTTGGTTTTTTCCCCATTTTTTAAAAAATATGGTCATGTGATTAAAAAGCCAGAATTACTGCATTCACTGAAATTCACCACTTTATTTGGGTTCTTTTCATTATTTTATAGACAGCAACTAAATACATTTCAACATTACTTTCAATCTTTTTTTTTAAGCAGTAGGTAGTTTCACCACCTGTCTAGTTTTCACAAATTAAAGATCAAATCTTATGCCTTAGCTGAACAGTTCTTTTTGTGATTGGGGGTGGCTCTGAACCACCAGTACACTCTCTTAATACCAAGGCCAGTCAAAAACTGGTCTGTTTCCTTATGTAGATAAGTGAATCCTGAGAGCTCAGCGGCTCACAGCCATGAGAGGCTTGCCAACAGCCAGAGACTGCTGGGACCTAATGACACCTCCTATACCCATATCCTTTTCTTGTCATGTCAACTTCAATAGGAGGCCAGGACAGTGTAGCATAAGTCACTCCAGGCTTCCTTTCTACAGGGAGAAGCCTCACCGCTCCTGCACTGCACAGAACAGTGAAAATAGGGCCCAGGATCTTGCCTCTAATGTGTTACTATGGAAGCAATACAACAGGTAATAGTAGTATCCAACATATTCCTAAAGTCTTAAATGTATTACATTTTAAATAAATATATACATACTTACATAATAAAAACTGAAATAATAGCAGTGGGATTAGTTTTTTGGAACAGAAACTATTTTGAAAAGTGTCTTGAAATGTGATCTCTATTACATTGAAAGCAAGCCACAACAGCTGCATAGGAAACTGCCAGTGTAAAGACAGAAAAAGAGGCAAATGAAAAAAAAATCTTGTGGCTAATCTAGTGCCATGAATTAGATCCTGACCAAAGGAGAAACGACAACAGAGAAACAGACTCAGAAGATTTATGCAAACAAAGAGCTAAGTGCTTCACAAATGTGTATCATTTTGAAATGAAAGGGAGTTCTATTCACTGGGAGTATATGGGATTAGACCCAAAATATGAGTACCATGAAATTACACCAGAATTGATTATATCCATGGTACCAACAATTAATGAACTGATCCATAAATATTTAGGCTGCTACTTAAGTGCAGCATTTGCAAAGGTAGCAAGTTCCAGAACCTTCAGCCAAAACCATTCACTTTTTGGACATCAATATCTGGTACTGCCAGACCCAGTGGCCTGAGTCAGATTTTTAAATGCATTATGCATTTTACTATTCTGATTGTAGTCAAATAAATATAGTTTCATTTTAAAAGGTGTTTCAGTGGCAGGCACTATGTGAAAGCATATACAGAAGTTATTATTAACCAACAATGTTCTGAAATGTTCAGACATTTTTCTATTGCACTTTCAATGTCTATGTAGTATTGCATTTGGAAATGAAAAAATTACACTGAAAGCTTTTCTATAATTTCCACCTGGGACAAGAAATACAAGTGCCAGGATATTGTGAAAACAAGACTTGACTATGAAAATTCCAACCCTGTTTTGCAGAGTCATGAGGTCAAAGTAATTTAAATAAGAGTACAATTTTTAAATTGCCATCTGACCGTGTTAAATGCGAATTCTTGGATTTGGTACAGGGATAACTGGATAAAATTCTATGGGCTATTTTACACAGGAGGTCAAGTAGTGATTTAATGGTCTTTCTGGCTTTAAAAATCTATGACTCTATCACCAAACCTGAACTCTTAACCTTTAGAGGTTCAACAATCTTTAATTTATATTTCTGCCTGTGTTTTGCTCCCAATGTAATTACAAATTATCACCTGCAACAGTCACCACTTGGAACCTATCAGGTCACATCCATATCATGAAATTAATCATTTCCAATAGCTTTAGTCTATTTAAGGTGTACTGTATTCTGTATATATTTTGTCCTGTTTGTCTACTCTATACTAATGCAAAATACATGCATATATCTTTATATATTAACAGGGACAATATGTATTAACAGGGACAATATAGAATGTGAATAATATGAGGGCCAGATGAGTATGAGTCCATACTCAGGCACTCAGTGGGAGTATGTAAGGATCCCCCTACTCCTTTTATAACCCACACAATGTCCTGTCACAGGTCAATCAGGGGAGTTCAAGGACTGCTGTCTTGGTGAATCTTCAGCAGTGGGGAGGAGATTAATCCATGCCCTCTCCAGCCCAATTCCATGTTGTCTACTGGCTTTTAAAGCAGGATGGCCATGATGCAGGAGCAAGACTGCACCATCCTAAAGGATGGCGTACTTTGAGTTTCAGTCAAGCGTATGGGGGAGCTCAAGGCAGGACTGTATCTCCATGAGGCCCAAGTTGTTCCCAGGTTCTCTGTGAGTCAGTGCAAATATTCATGTCTGCAACTCAATATCACAGTTTTCCCAACAATCTTCATGATAATATATAAAATGTAATATCTTACATAACTTCAGGTAGTAAACTTTATTATGATTATAAATGATAAACATTAATGGACTATTAATCCATATAATAGTACTGCATTTTTCACAAAAGCACATTTAACTCATTTAAAATTCTCTTCAGAACCTTTCTGACACCTTCTACCAGAAAATTACTTAATTTTATTTATCCCTAATCCCTATCCATACTTCTTTGCTTCTGCTAATTACCAGTCCAATTTTTCTACTTTTCGTTCAGATCACCTTTCATCATAATTCCCATAAATTAAAATACAGCTGCTCATGAGGTTTAGGATAAATGTGTATATTTTGTTAACCAAATGACATACAATAATATAGCCAATAAGACATCCCATATAAATCATGTGAAAATATTCTATGTGATAAAGCTTTTAATTTATTGTTATATGTATAATTATTCAGACAAGTGTTTATTGTTTTAATTAATTAGCAAATTAATTAATTTTGTGGGGATTATATTATTAGTTTCAGTATTGAGCTTGTACTAAATTTGCCAGCTAGATTCTTCTAAGTATAATTTCATGAAAAATCAACTGTTACAGTTCAGAGCACAGAGTTCAGTTAGAACTGAAACAAAAAGGGGTGCTAAAATAGGTTTGAGGCTCCAATCCTGTAAAAATATAGTGTTTAACTTTAAATAATGTATTTAACTTTATCTACTCTGAATATTCCTGTGAAGTGCATGGACTAGATCCTTAGCTGGTATAGAGTCGCCTAAGTACACTAAAGTCAATGGAACTTCTCCATGTATGTTGATATACATCAGTTGATAATCTCACTCAACACAACTGCACACAGCTCATAAACTTAAGTTCTTGCATAAGTCTTAGAAAGATCAGAGCCTTCATTTTTGTCTAGGTTACTCATTTGATAGATGACTGTGTCACATGTACAGTGCTATAGTTAGGACTGAGAAGGATCCTCTCCAAAATCCTTCTTTTGTAACTATTCATATTACTGTGGCAAAAATGCCTCTTTTAGTCTGACACTGTCCATGCTTGGTTGCAATCTGAGAATAATTATTTTTACCAGGTTTCCTTCTAAGAAATATTATAGGAGAAATTATTATTATTTGAAGACATAATTAGGAATTTGTATTTATTTTAATAGCATTTTAAAACTACTTTTATTATTTCACTATGCCAATAGAATTTGCATGATAAAATTACAGAATAATTTCTATTCTTCCCTACACATACTGGTGGATAGCAATATGTGTCCAAAAGTTCCCAGGTCTGGGTAGGAGGGAAACATCAATTCCATTACATACTTCTGCCTGTCTGTCAGGCTATGTCTACACTGCATGCCAATGGCACTAGCATGCAGGGTATGTGTAAGTACACACTGCGGTGAAAAGGAGGCTGTATCCACACTGAAGTGTGTAGCTACACATGGTAGTAAATAGTTCTGGTGTCGGGAGGCTGCAAGGAAAGGCTCTTCTACCTAACCCCTGCCAGAACCTTTCCCTGCTGCTTTAGCCTTTCCCGGTGCTGTGGAAAGACTCTGCAGAGCCTTTCCCCGCCGCTTCCCTGCTGCAGGAGTCTGACCCTGCATCAGGAAAAGGCTCCAGCAGCTTTCTGTACTGGAGAAAGGCTCTAGCACTGTCTATATTGCTATTTATACTCGTGGTAGGTGGGCATGCAAGGTCTGTACTTTACATGCCACAATTAAGTACGTGCGCAGTGTAGATGGACCCTAAGACACCCTGAAGGTCCCACAACTACTAATTCATATGACTGGAACTCCATAGGTTTGGGATTTGGGACAAAGCTGTGGATGAGGAGTGGTTCTCCATGGCATACTCCCATCACATATAAAAGGATTTCCATCTTTCAAGCGGAATCATCCCAAGAGTTATGACTGTTTACAATGTGGGTAGTATGGACAATCCAGCTTTGTCCAGGTGTCCTAGGACCTGTGGGCTTGAGGGGATGAACCTCTTTCCTGTTCTGTTCAGAAGCAAATTCTCCTTGAGAAAAGTATTCTTCTGTATTTTCCTAATCCCCCACATGAATAAACCTGCTTAGAGGTCAGCATGTGCCCCCTAGTCTGTAATAAAAGGTATCTTCTAGTTTTATGTTCCATGATTGCCTACTATTTACACTTGCAAAACTGCAGATACAAAATCGGAAAGTCCATCAGATCCAGCATATACCTGCTGAATTCCTGGACTGCTAATGAATTAGAATCTAGTTCACTCTGTGAGGGAAATATGGGAGTTTGTTGGAGTTGAGAAAAGGAGGGGGAAGTCAGGTGTAAGAAAAGGATGAGGTTGTGAGGAAGGAGAAAAAGAATAGGAATAGGTAAAGAGCGAGGCCTGGTCTACACTAAGCATTTATACTGATTTTAGGACCGTTAAACCGATTTAACGCTGCACTCGTCCACACAACGAGGCCCTTTATATCGATATAAAGGGCTCTTTAAACCAGTTTCTGTACTCCTCCCTGACGAGAGGAGTAGCGCTGAAATCGGTATTACCATATAGGATTAGGGTTAGTGTGGCCGCAAATCGACGGTATTGGCCTTCGGGCAGTATCCCACAGTGCACCACTGTGACCGCTCTGGAAAGCAATCTGAACTTGGATGCACTGGCCAGGTAGACAGGAAAAGCCCCGCAAACTTTTGAATTGCATTTCCTGTTTGCCCAGCGTGGAGCTCTGATCAGCATGGGTGGCGATGCAGTCCCAAATCCAAAAAGAGCTCCAGCATGGATCATATGGGAGATACTGGATCTGATCCCTGTATGGGGAGACAAATCTGTTCTATCAGAGCTCCGTTACAGAAGACAAAATGCCAAAGCATTTGAAAAAAATCTCCAGGCTATGATGCAGAGTCCACAGCACAGTGCTGTGTGACAAGTGTAACGGAAAGCCAAAGAATCAAATGGACACTCATGGAGGAAGGGAGAGGGGACTGAGGACTCCAGCTATCACACAGTCCCCGCAGTCTCTGAAAAATATTTGCATTCTTGGCTGAGCTCCCAATGCCTGTAGGATCAAACACGTTGTCCGGGGTGGTTCAGGGTATATCTTGTCAATTTACTCCCCCTCCCGCCCTCGTGAAAGAAAAGGGAAAAAAATCATTTGTTGACTTTTTTCAGTGTCACCGTATGTCTACTGCATGCTGCTGGTAGACTCGGTGCTGGGGCAATGAACAGCAGCATCTTCTCCCCTCCCTTCCCCGGTGGCAGATGGTACAGTGCAGTAGGACTGGAAACCGTCCTCGTTATCAGCTCGTGAGTGCTCCTGGTTGGCCTCAGGTGAGATCAGCCGGGGGCGCCTGGGTAAAAATAGGAATGACTCCCGGTTATTCCCGGCAGATGGTACAGAAAGGCTGGTAACTGTCCTTATCATAGCAACTGGGGGCTGAACTCCATTAGCCCCCCCTTTCATGTCTAATGAAAAGATTCTGTACTGCCTGGACTATCATAGCAGCTGGAGGCTGCCTCCCCCTCATTTTATCTCACTAAAAAGTCAGTGTTGCTTATTCCTGCATTCTTTATTACTTCATCACACAAATGGGGGGACCTTGCAATGGTAGCCCAGAAGGGTTGGGGGAGGAGGGAAGCAACGGGTGGAGTTGTTGCACGGACACCCCCTAGAATGGCATGCAGCTCATCATTTCTGTGGGATCTGGCACGGAGCGGCTGTGCTCTCTGGTTCTCTGATACACTGGTTCTCTAGTACACTTGCCTCATATTCTAGGCAGGACTGACTCTATTTTTAGATACAACATATAGGAGGAAATGACCCGGGAGTCTTTCCCATTTTTGTCTTTGCGCTCCCGGCCGACCTCAGTGAATGTCAGCCAGGAGCACTCATGACAGCAGCAGACAGTACAGAATGACTGATAACTGTCATCTCATCGCCAATTTACAGTGGCACAGCAGACGGTACAGAACGGCTGGTAAACGTCTCTGCTACCTTGCAAAGGCAAATGAATGCTGCTGTGTAGCGCTGAAGTACCGCCTCTGTCAGCGGCATCCAGTACACATACGGTGACAGTGACAAAAGGCAAAACAGGCTTCATGGTTGCCATGCTATGGTATCTGCCAGGGCAATCCAGGGAAAAAGGGTGCGAAATGATTGTCTGCCATTTGTTTTCACAGAGGAAGGAATGAGTGAAGACATTTACCCAGAATCACCCGCAACACTGTTTTTGCACCATAATGCATTGGGATCTCAACACAGAATTCCAATGGGCAAGGACGACTGCAGGAACTATGGGATAGCTACGGGATAGCTATCCACAGTGCAATGCTCCAGAAATCGACGCTAGCCTCGGTACATGTACGCACACCACCGAATTATTGTGCTGTGTGTGGCCACGTGCATTCAACTTTATACAATCTGTTTTACAAAACCGGCTTATGTAAAATTGGAATAATCCTGTAGTGTAGACGTACCCTGAGGGTCAGGGTGTGATAGTGTGCCAATAGCATCATCAAGGGCCAGGTTCACTCTGTCTAAGGAGCCCCTTTTCACAGCCTTATTTCAACTTCTGACTCTGGAAAATTAAAATGTAACCACCTTAGTCTGGTCATGTTTCTAGGTGGGTCTTCCCTAATCACAAACATTTGGAAGTCCTTGGAACATGGCATCACAAGTACCTCTTTTCTGGGGGAAGACAAAAATCCAGCAAATGAAACATCATAACCCAATATGTATATTTACATACATTAAATCATGTATCTGGAGTGTGACCAGGTAATTATAGGCCTGTCAGTCTGAAACTGTCATGAACCAGGATGTGGGAGGTCTGGCCTAGTGGTTGGAGCAGAATCAGAGGTCAGAAGAAGTGCCAAAGATCAGAGCCAGAGTCAGGAATCAGGAGTCAGACCCAAGGGTCAGAGCCAGAGTCAGGAACCAAGGAGGGGAGAAGGGCTGGATCGGACTGGGCAGGAGACAAGCAAAGCGGGGAACAAGACAGGATCAGGGCTGGAGCAAAGCTAGGAGCAAGGCGGGCACAGGAGAGATCACAGCTGCCGGTGTATGTGTTGAGCAGCAAAATATCAGTTGTTGAAGTTCAGCTTAAAAACAGGCTTGCTGACTTCCTTGGCCTGTCTGGCACAGTGGTCAGTCAGGAGGCTCAGCTTGTAGCTCAGCTGTGCACATAGACTGCCCAGAGACTGGGCAGGTACAGCTGTAATCCCTGATTACTGACAATATCACCCTTCTCAAGGGTGCCTTCTAGGGTCCCCTAGACCAGGCTCCCTGCTATGAGCTCAGTGAAATGGTCTCACCAGCTTGTGGGCATGGATATTTTTTTGCTGGTTCCCACAACCAGTCATCAGAATCATAACCCTCCACCAAGTAGTGGAGCTTTCCCCAAACTTATATAGAGTTGAGAATCTGATGGATGAGGTATTCCACTTGTCCCACCATGATGAGTGATAGAAATGGGTTGGATTAGCCCAAGAGGGTTCTCATGATAGGCTTTCAGGAGGGAAACACGGAACATGGGGTGGAATTTCATTTGCTCAGGCAGATGAAGCTAGAATGTATTAACCTGCTCAATGATTTAGAATAGTCCCATATATTGGTGATCTAACTTAGCCACAGGCTGAAGAGACTGGAAGTTTCAAGTTCACACCCAGGCCTTGTCTCTGACAGCTAGGGTATGTGTGGCTTAATGGGCCTTATCTGAATTCTGCTTATAGAGATTTTAGCAGCTTCCAGATGTTCTATGAGCTCTTGTTGATATACTGTAAATGGGTGACCAGGTCCTCTGCTGAAGAAATTGAGGAACTTGTAGGCAGTGCTGGGTGGAAGTGATGGTTGAAGCCATAACTGGTATAAAACAGGCTTTGCTGAATGTAGCCATGAATCACATTTTATAAGCCAATTTGGCAAATGGGATCAAGAGACCCAGTAATCTTGGTGATAATTCAGGAAGCGCCAGAGATACTGTTCTAGCATCTGGGTCACCCAGTCTGTCTGCCTATTAGTCTGTGAATGATATGCAAAGGAGACAAAGAGTTCTATCTTCAAGAGTTTGGACAGCTCTCACCAGAAACAGGAAGCAAACTGTGTGCCTCCATCCAACACAGTTGTCTGTGGAGTCAGAAGATGTGTTCAAGAAAGAGGTAGGCAGATTCCAGGGAAGTGGGAACCATGCAAAAGGAAATAAACTGTAGGTGCTGAAGGAGACTGAATACCCTTTTTCTAGGGTTCTTAGTCCAGGAACACATCTTACAGGAATCAATGCATTTCCTAATTCATGAGTGCATACCTGGCCACCAGAAATTTTGTAAAACCAGGTTCCCAGTTTTAATTTGGTCAAAATGATCAGTGAGCCAGGAATCATGCCATAATTCAAGAACCTGGAGTCTAGGGGGATTGTATGAAATATAAATGTGGTCTTGGTGGTAGAGAATTCCATCCTGTAATCGAAACTCTGAATCAGGCTGGGTGTCTGTAACACTCAAGGTCTGGCAAGTCTGGGTGGTGAAGGGATCGCAGGGCAGCAGGGACTGAATGAGTGATATTAGGACCTTGTTCACTCTTTCAAGGGCTAAATTGGATGGTTTAAGGATGACTGAACATCGTATCATGACTTTGCAAATTCTCCTTGAAGACCAGGGCATCTGCCTTCCCATTTCTCATATATGGGTGGTATGTCACTTTGAAATCAAATTGTGTGAAGAAAAGCAACCAGCTGATCTGGCACTGGTTTAGGTTTGGGGCTATACAAAGGTACTCCAGATTTTAGTGGTCCATAAGAACCTGAACTGGGAATTGGGCTCCTTCAGGAGATGATGCCATTCCTCAAAAGCCACATTAATTGCAATCGGCTCCATGTCCCAGATGTATTAGTTCCACTTGGCTCAATTTAATTTTCTGGAATAAAAGGCACAAGTGTGGGGATTACACAGTTCTTATAGGGAACTTTGATTCATTGGCCCCCCACAATGAAAGGCTTAGTAGGGTCTGGATGGACAAGAATCGGATCAGTAGTAAAAGCCTTCTTCAGCTGATCAAAAGAAGACTTCAAGGGACCAGATGATCTGGCTCTGCTTACCGAGGAATGATATAATGGGAGCTATCAGATGGTAAAGAATCTTTATGAACCCAGAGTCGCCTGCTTCCTGGGATAAAACTCCTGGTCTCTAGAAGAGAATCCTCTACCCTTTTCTATTGGATCTGAATTCTGTTCCCAAACCAGAGTCCACTACCTGTAAACTCAGATTTACTCACTTATTCCAGGGCTTATTTTGTGCTATTTCTATGTCTTTCATGAGTGCATTAACAGTAGTAATCTATTATCATTTATACAATCAGAACACACATAAATTCCAACTACCTTAACAAAACACAGTGTGAAACTATTGATAAGCACATGTAAATAAGGCTGGTCAGAGCTGTTTCCCTGCTCCCTTTTCCCATGTATAGGGTACAGAAAGTTCTATCCCTCCAGGTGTTCTAGCTGTCGTGCTTACACCTGAAAACTCAGAACTTTTGGTCAAGCTTGGGATAAGCATATAGACAGTTTGCATCTTTTCTAAACTTAACACTTGGACATTTTGAAATTCGCCCATCATAGATTTTATTAGCATTCAATGCATTTTAAAAAGGATGATGCTAATCAGTTCACACTTCTTTCTTATCCTTTTAAAATTAGTTAGCAAGTTAAGCTGACATTTCAGGGTGAACTGAAAACTCTCTAGTCAGATCAAATGATATGATTGAAATAGACTATTGAATGTGTATATGTAATAACCTGGGTTTGAATGAAGATCTGCTACTCTAATATTCCAGCAGCAACACGGGGATAAACACTTTGAGTTCATCTAATTTTGATGATATCACATATTTTTATTGTTTGCTTTTATTGCATTTTAATGAAAGTTTTCCTGGAGATTAATGTATAACCCTGAGTCTTTATTTTGTCTTTTCTTCTTACAGCTTTCTGAAGCACCCAAGTTTACTTTATCAGCCTACTCAAAGAGAAGGAAGCTAATCTAAACTGTATATGAACTTAGCCCAAAGGAAGTAAAATTCTCTGACTGAGAAAAAGTGAGCAACAAAGAAAGCCATATAAAGTATAAGCTCTACCTATGTATGTATTCAAAGTTAGCTTTACTTCAGTTTCAACCTACATTTGTGAAACTGCTGCATTTTACTCTATTGTGCAAGTGTGTTTCCCAAATTTTGATGACTATGGATGCAAGCTATTTTGCTCTAGTCAGATTCATAAATATTGAGAGTATGCACTTTACTGGTGCATTTTAAGTTTGTGCCATGCACAATGGAAAACTTCAGAAGTCTTGGTCAAACCACATGAAACTCCTGCTGTATCCCTCATTGGGTGAGCATAGCCCATGTGATCAGAATGGGCCAAAGTTATTTTCTCCTGTTTTCAGAGCAAGAGATTGTGTTTATCCAACCATCTCACTCTAAATGTGAAAGATTTACTTTTTTTATCACAATGAAGATCTTATAGGACCACCATACACACGTTATAGCAACTCTAGAGTATTTAGCCTGTGTGTCTAATAATGACTAGTTCCTAGCCTACTGTGTTACTAATTACATTTTTAGTGGCGATGGTGTTCATTTATTTTTACTGTTTTAAATTCTGATGGGTGCAGTAGCTGAGCTTGACCTACATGCATTTTCCTTGAAAACTGAGACCTATAATAGCCATTGTATTCAGATGGCAGGTGTGACATAACAGTACAGTACTAATTTTAGAACTAAGCAAATCATAGGCTGGAAGGGACTTTGAGAGATCATATAGTCCAGCTCTCTGCACTGAGGCAAGACCAAATATACCTAGACCATACCTGACAGCTGTTTGTCTAACTGATTCTTAAAATTCTTCAGTGATGGTGATTCCACAATGTCCCTTGGAAGCTTATTATAGTGCACAACAATCCATGTAGTTTGAAAGTTTTTCCTAACATCTAATCTAAATCTCCTTTGGTGCAGGTTAAGGGTACGTCTACAATACGAAATTAATTCAAAGTTATTTTATTTGAATTTCCAGAATCGAGTTCATAAACTCAATGTTATGTGTCCCCACTAAAGCATGTGAGTTCAGCGGAGTGTGTCCACAGTTCCAAGGCTAGCATCAAATGGCAGAGTGTTGCACTGTGGTAGCTATCCCACAGTTCCCAAAGTCTCTGCCGCCCATTGGACTTGTGGGTTAAGCTCCCAGTGCATGGTGGGGCAAAAACATTCTTGCAGATTTTTCTGGGTGTGTGCCATCACTCTCTTCTCCTTCCATGAAAGCTAGGGCAGACACCATGCTGCCAGCAGATGGTGCAGCATGGTGCACCGCCTGTCTCCTGTTACGTTGAATCCACTTCAAATGTCCTCTCCTCTTTTGATCTACTCTTTCATCTAACGGTTTCCTGCCATTTCTTGGCCATCGTGAACAGAGCTGCACAGCTTCCGCTGCTTTCTCCAAATTGTCGGTCCTGGGCTCCCGTGGAAGCTACAGAGGGTAACAAATCCCTGATGTTTCTCACCCATTGTGAACAGATCCGCACAGACAATCTAGAGAAAGCGTGATCTCTTGTGATAGTGGACAAAGAGGTGCTGTCTAACCACTTGGGATTGGGCCCTGGGGAGCAGGAAATGGAAACCAGAAGAGCTGGAGCAGCCACTGTGGAGCCCAGGATTGGGCCAGTAAACTGTTAGGAATCCCTGAGGCTCTCCTTCCCAGCCTGGAGCCAGCTGCCTGCTCCTTCAATCTCAGTATCTCCCCTCACTCTGTCTCCTATCCACCTGCCCCCCCCATCCCCTATTCACAGGAAGTTTCAGCCAAAACACAGTACTTCATCAGGGGTTCAGTGCCAAGAAAAGTGGGACCATTACCTCCCATGTCTTACGTAGGACACTCCATTAAAACACTCCAGAATATTAGCCTTTTTTCAGTACTGCATCGCATTGTTGGCTCATATGGAATTTGTGATCCGCTAGAACCGTCAGATAATTTTCTGCATTTCTTTTGCCTAGTCAGTTATTCCCCACTGCATATTTGTGCAGCTGATGTTTCCTTCCCAAGTGTAGTACTTTTCTCTTTCTTTATTGAATTTCATCCTGTTGAATTCAGACCAATTCACTAGTTTATCAGGGGCATTTTGAATTCTAATCCTGTCTTCAAAAGTGCTTGCAACCCCTCCCATCTTGGTGCCATACACAAATTTCATAAACATACTCTCCACTCTATTGCCCAAGTCATTAATTAAAATATAAAATAGTACTGAACCCTGTGGGACCCCACTACATATGCCATCTCAATATGACAGCAAACCACTGATAACTACTCTTTGAGTCCGGTTGTGCACTCACCTTAAACTAATGTCATCTAGATCACATTTCCCTACTTTGCTTATGAGAATGTCATGTGGGACTGTGTCAAAACCCTTACTCAAATCAGATGTATCTCATCTACAGCTGGCACCCTATCCACTAGGCCAGTAACCCTGTCAAATAACCCTTTTATGGTTTACAATGAATAATTTATCTTATAAATCTACCTTCTTTTTCTGCTTGCAAAATATCAGAAAGAAGACACTGATTTGCAATACAGAAAAAGAAATACAGTCTCTGTCCTGGAAAGCTTCAAGTATAAATGCTAAATACAAAGCAGGCAGGACACACTGAGAAATTGAAAGATAAGGCTTACATAAAAGTCTGTATTTTATTTTTATGTATCCCTTGTAATTATATAACACACACATATCTTATCAGAATTTTTTAGGAAGAATTTGAATGAGAGAGTTGGGATTAAGGCCTACTGTGCCTTTTTGACATTGGCGCCACTGGCAATTTAGCGAAAGTATTTTTCCCCCATAATGGGTCACAGATGTCTCTGCAGTCTGCATTCCTATCATTCTAAAAGCTACATGGAAGCAAAATATGTTCCTAACTGACTGTCATACTATAGCCAAAATAAGTGACAGCTACTAAAGCAAGAGAAATTTTTATTTTATGTGGCAATGCTGAAATTGAATGTTAGAGAGAAGCCCATCAAAAGAATCAACTTTTTTTGTGGACAATTATTTACTTTTATTTTGAACTTTTGAAAACTTTTTGAAAAGTAACATTATTATTTATTGTTCAATTAAAAGTAATATTATTTTGAAATAAAATGCATAATTTTCAAAATGAGTCCATCTCTCATAACATTTTTATCAGCTACACAGTATCTCAAAGAGAAATAATTTTATTGAAATACCTCTTTGAATTATGTAAATCAATTATTGCCAAGATATGCTTATTTACAATATATTTGAAAATATCTGGAAGAATGTACAGAGACAGTGAAAGCAGCAATATTAATTCTGCAAATTTTCAAAAAGCCAAACAAAATTGGCATTCTGCCCATAAATGTTTATTTTGTTGTGTCTTTTCAGATAAAAATTTCCTATAGCCTTAACAGTCCTCTTCTGTTCTAATGTGGTGAAAAATAGTTTGCATATCTGGGTCTGATATAAAATAAAAGAATCAAAGTTTTTCAGCCATCAGCCTTTTATGTGCTGGGTCTTTCAAGGCTGTTCTTCTGAATTCTAGTGGCTGAGTGTGGTCTCAATGATTTTCTGGTTGGCTCATTTGCATGCCAAATTCTGACATGTGCTGCCAGTGCTAAACACACAACAAGCTCTTAAGCTTCTCCAACCTTTATAAAATACAGCGATTTGGGTCTGTTTGTTTCTGTTAATAGACTCAGGCTGCTATCTGTCAGCGGAGAAGATAGAAAAATGGCTAATTTGGAAAGTAAGCAAGAAAGAAAAAGCAAACACTAACTATAATGAACACCATAGCATCTCTCCAAAGTATGCTCAGAACTTGTCATGCAGAGGCACCAATGTTTGTGGTTACCTAAATATTTTATGGACGAGTAAAGGTAAAAGATAGTGACAAAAGACCATCTAGCTCAACGATCTGCAAGATTATGTTTGCCAGTAACTAATGCTAGTAATTTAACTTCCATTTGGCTAACAGGTGAGGTGCCAGTAAAGGCCCAGTACAGAAACTGTTCTGTTGAACTGTCTGTGATTAACAGCACATTAGAATACTTTGGAGCCTCAATAAAGAGACATGTGATGGCAGCTTGCCAAAGATGACAGCAAGCTGTACAGTGTAAGGTGATGGATGCCAGCAGCAACAATTGAAGGGGGGACAATTCAACAGGCTTGTAAAAGGCACCACCAGCGCTATTTTGCCAACCAGTACTAAACAGACGTTGCAGTTGTTACCGTCTAAGAGGCTAGGTCATCACACCTAGTGCACAGTTATGGTAGGCTCTGCTGCACTTTAGCGGAGCAGAACATCAGGATGGCTGGGGAAAACTACACTTACACAGGGTAGTAAAGGGAAATTAGTATAGAGCTATATACTAACTAGTAGATGATAGTAACAGAGTGACCTCAATCCAGATCAGTGTTTGGATGCATTGCAAATTGTCTCAGAGTGTCCACAATAGCCAGGAAAATAATCACTCAGCAAATAACAGCTCAGCAAATACAGGTCTGTGCTCCATTCCACCCATTACTCATTGCCTATACAGTCATGCATTTACCAGTCATTGGTTCAGGCTTGTAACATAGTCACTCTTGTCTCTGCATACCCTGGAATCACAATGGTACGCATGATGATCAATGTTAGGAGCTCTGAACTTTCCGCTCAGCATATGCCTGCAGAAGGTAAAACACCTCACTTTACAGTTGACTTGAAAAGGGCTACTTTAAAGCAGTCTGTATCAGAATCACATTGTGCTTTATGTATGTTGTTTTGCTGTGTACTGAAATATATACACTTTGTGATTCTGTTTTTCTTAACGAATCTCACTTGGTGCATCCTGTGCTCACTGAGAAGTGCTTGTTTTACTTGACGGCAGTGTCATAGTATACCCTTTATATTTCACAGGAAGGTGTTTTGATCAACTTTCATTTTTTCCCCTTTCTAGCAATGGATAGGATGCTCAGGCCCAGAATAATTAGGCTGATAAGAGTCAGTGAAGTTTCCAGACTTCAGAAGTATGTCCAGATGGAAAAGGTGATATACATTCTGACCATTTTTACTTAAATTTTGTATTGATGCCATACGATGTAAAAGGGAGGAAGAGGAATGATTACTGAGATAGAAAATAATGAACTTTCAAGGTATGTATAATAGAGGGAGCTCTTAAAAGATTCATTTCAATTTTAAAGATGTTCCAGAACTCTTTATGTGAACACATTGTAGCCAACATAACTTCGGAACAGTTTGCTTTTACAGTGTTTGCCTGTTGTGCCAGTGATCAATATTAAGCCATTGCAAGGGGATAGATATTATTATTATTATTATTAATTATTATTATTATTATTATTATTATTATTATTATTATTATTATTATTATTATTTTCCCCTCGTTATTTAGGGCTTGTCTACACTTACAGTACTGTAGTGGTGCAGCTGTACTGATGCAGCTGTGCCACTATACTGCTTAGTGAAGATGCAACCTACACCAAAGGAAGAGCTTCTCCCATCAGCATAGGTACTCCAATGTCCTGACAGGCTGTAGCTGTTGATGCGAGAAGCCTTCCCATAGACATAGTGCTTCCAAACACTAGAGGTTAGATTGGTATAACTACCTCTCTCAGAGGGTGCGGATTTTCCACACCCCTGAGCAGCATAGTTATATTCACGTAAGTTGTACTGTAGTCCAAGGATTAGTCTTATGATTCCTCTGTTTGACTCTTTAGCACTGTTAACAGCATCTGTGTCCTCCCCCTGACCTCTTACAACACCAGAAGTCTACACTTTTTTTTGTATATAAATCTATGGATGTTCCATTAGCTCATGCAGAAATCTGTGTTGGAATTGCAAAGTTACCAATTGTACTAAATGGAACAAAACAAACAGATTCTCTCTCTCTCTTTTATTTGCATTTTCGTTGTTTGTGTTTGGAAGTGCAAACTGATGGATAAAATGAGTTTATGCTGTATTATTTATTTGGAAAATATGCTTCCAGTTTCCATGGCAGCTCAAAGATCTAAAAGGTGAAACCATTTAAATTATTTAAAATCCAGTGCTACCACAAATAGAGATGTGTTGCTAACTCCACAGATACAGGGAACAATCATCTTGTGGACATTTGATAAGTCTAGTGCGTGGAAGATGTTTTGCCAAAGATGTGAAAAGGTACCTGTGAGGAAAAATCCCTTGGTCATCAAACAGAGTTTTCATAGGGGTAAGAAAACCTGTGTAATATATTGGGTAACCTTTACATGTAGCCCAAACAGAATATATCTTTTCCCTAGAGTGAGGATCCATCTGCAGATGTACCCAATATTTTTAAATATTAAACTTTGCTAGCTTGCTGAGTTACAAGATGTCTGCAGTTTATCATATCTTTTAGACCACGCTTGTGGCCTCACTGTCACTATGGCAACTGGTATACTGGCTTATACTTCAACACCTGGTCCTATCGGTAGCTATATACTGTTGAAGTTAGTTCATAAATAATCTAGGTGAAGGTGAATGTTGCTGTCATGTTCATTTGTGGCTAACCTGGCTCTGGCAACTTTATAATTATATTTATGAAGTGAATACAGCAAATTGTTTGCTTTTTCTTAAACAATGACTTGATGAAAACTGACAGAAACAAATAAAAAAAGCTTTACCAATCACAGCCTCGTGAAGTAAAAAGGATACTCTGTTTTCTTTCTTTCTTCCAAATATGGATGTACTAATTACTAGCTAATTACTAAATTACTAATCACTAAATCTGTCCTAGTATCTGTCTGACTTCTAGGGACTCATCTTTAGTTAATATATTTCTCTCCCAAATTAAAATATTGTGATCTCTCTTTGTCTTCTTTTCTTCTCTTTCCCATCTTTATCCTAATGTTTTCCCCACTTTTAAAGGGAAATAAAATCCAGAGACAGCAAAAGATCATTTGCTCTTAGAAAAAATAAACAACACTTGAACTAGTTTGAGAATCTAGGTGAGTTATGTCTTCAGAGACAGACTAAAAGCCAAATACTGAAACCTGCTGAGAACCTGCAACTTCCGTTTAGTTCAATGGGACTTTCATAGTCTTAGTACCTCTCAGGATCTGGCTTTAATTTTGTGCCAGATCCTGCCACTCATTCACTGAGTAACCACTAAAAGCACAATCTTGATTTCTGAAATCAATAGGGCTACTTTTAGAGAGCCAGGTAGCAATCCTCTTACTCAAATTGAGCAGTCCTTTATTCCAAAAAAAATACCATTGACCTCAGTGAGGATACCTATGGTCATTGTGAGTTTTAGCAAGGCAGATTGGCCTCCCTCTGATGCAGACAGGGAGGAACCACTCTCTGCCCCCTCCTAGGTGGAGCCTGCCCGGGCCCACCGCTTGTGCCAGAAGTTTAGAGACAGAATAGGAAGTATAATAGGCTAGGCCTCCAGCTCAGTTGAGGGGGAGCGAAGGAAGGCGTTAGATGGTGCTGGCCTGGACCAGGGACTGAGCTCTATCAACCCTCCCTGTGGAGGAACATCCAGAAGAACTGTCACCTGGAAAGTATCCAGAGGAGGAGCCTGGAAAATACCCCAAGAAGCTGCTGGAACCTCAAGGAGCCTGAGAGCCCATGAGTAACAAAACCCAATGACCAGGTAGGGGTATTAAGTAGCCAAGAGAAACCAGTCATTAGTCTTTTTGTGTTTGCTGAAGCCACAGTCAGTGTGTTTCTGCAGGATCCCTGCTGAGTGGTAGGATTTGCCACCACTATGAGGGCCCTGGGCTGGGACATGGTGAAGTAGGGTTGGCCTGGGTCCTCCTACCCGCACTGCTAACTCACCCCTGTGTTGGCACCTACCCACCTTATGCCGGACAGCCTACATCTGTTTCCTGTCTGCCCCAGCCAGTGAACTGGACCGTAGACTGCTTTTTCTCCAATCATGCTAATTCCCTGTTGCTTGACTTTCAGCTGCTAAGTGGTTGTTGTGTCAACCGGGCAAGATACTAACAAACTTCAACAGGACTTTATTTTTAAAGTGGAAACCTCTTTACCAAGATGCTGCTGCACCCTCTGTAACTCTCACTCTGCCTCCTCAACTCCTCACCCCTCCTTCCTGTTTCCTGTCCTTGCAGACTCCCAACAGCCAGTGCTCCCAGTTCTAATAATTACAAGCAGCATCTAAACACCACAGTGGTGTAGCGAGGTGGAGTGGCCTCCCTCTGATCGCTCCTAGCCACTGAAGAATAAGGACATCAATATCTGACTCAGAGTAAAGTACTACCCAATGTGCGTGAAGATGGCAGAATCCTACCATTTGCCACTCTTCCACCTTTGACAAATTGATCATATATTGACATTAGCAAATTCTACTGACTTCACTTTTACCATATTAAAAATGAAAGTTGAGTGCAGTAAGTGTTTATTTTATATCCTAGTTTTGCCACTATCTGTAGTATTGGAAAAAGTCATGAATTTAGCGCAATACATTATTTTTCATATCACGCCTACTGTATACCTGGAACAATTTCTCTGTCGATAATTATACCACCCAAAAGATCATTAGTTTTGGCATTTTCTGAGAAGAGCACCTATAAATACAGTGTATGACACAAAAACTGAACAATAGAATAAGCAATTGGAATCTGAGGAAATCTGACAGAAATTAAATGAAGTCTATTTGTACAATGCAATCAGAGCTCACACTGTTGTCTGCTTGCTATAGAAAACAAGCTTTCTCAATTTCCTGCCTTATACTTTCATAAGTGCTAGGTCATTTTAGTATAAGAAATGTTCATATATGTATTATGTCTGGAGAGGGAAAGTTGCTGAAATAGCCTACCAGCTCTTATATACCCTGAGGGAAATCATCTCACTTGTTATCTGTGAAAAAAGTGAGGGTCACTCAAAGATTTGGTACCTGAACATGCTGTAATATCCAGTTGAATTTCCCATTGACTTGAACAGGGCCGTTGACGTGAGACAGAAAATGAGAGAGAAATACGGAGGAGACCCTTCATCCATTCTCTGTCCATGAGGCATGGATATGAAAAAATGGCAAGCTTCCCCAAACACTGTAATAGTAAAAAAGACACCTGTTTGAGTCTGACTAGTGATTATGACTTAATTATATTCAATATGGGAAATATGTCCCAACGAGTAAGACATATTAAAAATGTGCTTCAAAGGGGCTTATTTCTCAAAGCTGAGGAAAATTATGATGAAATTGATTGGAGGAAAATATTAGAAGAAGATGAATGAAAATTGGGATTCCTTGAAAAGAGTTTATATTCAATGGCCAATAACTCAAGAATCCACAATCAAGAAAGAGGTCAACTTTGCTTAAAAGCCAAACCTGTTTCAATGGTGAAATGAAGGTAGCAGTTAGAAATAAAAGAGCAACACGTAACAAATGAGGGGGAAAGGGGAAATAGTAGCAAACAATATAAATGAGAAGTTATGAAGTATAGAAAATTGATAAGGGATGATAAAGACAGGGAAAAAAACATGGCTTGCATGGCTAAAAAGAAGCAATTTGAAAAGTATATTAGGAACACAATAAATCCTGGCAATGACCCATTATTGGATAAAAATGGTTAAATTGTTAATAATATTTCAGATAAAGCAGAAGAGTTCAATAAATATTTCTGATATGTATTTGAAAAGAAGCAGGATGATTTATTCATTTCACATAAGGATGATGAAGTACTTTCCAGTCCATTAGCAACTGAAGATATTAAACAACATCAACTAGGGATAAATATTTTTTAAATCAACAGTCCCAGATACTTTGCACCCAAAAGTCCTAAAATATTTGGCTGCAGAGATCTCTAGTCCACTGATGTTAATTTTTAATAAATATTGGAATACAAAAAAAAATTCAAAAGTTGAGAAGATTGCTTATGGTGTGTAAATATTTAAAAAGGACAAGTGGGATGACCCAGGTAACTGTTGGAAGGTTAGCGTACATCAATCCCAGGCAAAACAATGGAAAATTTTATGGGATTTAGATGATAAAAAATTAAAGGATATGCATATAATTAATACCAAGCAACATGGTTTTATGAAAAATATCTCTTGTCAGATAAACCAGATTTCATTCTTTGATAAGATTACAAGTTTAGCAAATAAGGGTAACTGCATACATATAATATATTTAGACTTTTATAAGGCATTTGACTTAATACTCTATGACATTCTGATTAAAAATAGCACTATACAAATATCAGTAAAGTACATGTTAAATGGATTAAGAACTGGCTAAATGACAGATCTCACACAGCTCTTGTGAATGGGGAATCATCATTGAATAAGGCTGTTTTTAGAGTGATTTCCTCAGGGACTGGCACTAGGTCTGATTCTATTCGACATTTTCATCAATTATTTGGAAGTAAAATTTGTTAATATTTGTGGATGACACAAAGATTGGCAGAGTCATAAATAGTGATGATGACATGACAGTTATAATGAGTGAGCTGGATCTTTTGGCCTATTCAAACAAAATGTGTTTTAATGCAGCCAAATGCAAAGTTATATATCTACGAATAAGGAAGGCAGGTCATAGCTACAGAGATGGGTACTGTGTCTTGGAAAGTATGATTCTGAAAATTATTTACTGATCCTAGTGGACAAACAACTCAACATGAGGAAGGGTAGAAGGGAGTACAGCAAAATAGAGACAATGAGTTTCAGGAAGGCAGATTTTGGTAAGCTCAGAGAGATGACAGGTAAGGTGCCATGGGAATCAAGACATAGAGGAAAATCAATTGAGGAGAGTTGGCAGTTTTTCAAAGGGAAAAACATTAAGGGCCCAAAAGCAAGCTATTCCACTGGGTAGGAAAGATGGAAAATGTGGCAAAAGACCACCTTGGCTTAACCACGAGATCTTGCATGATCTAAAAAATAAAAAGGAGGCATATAAAAAATGGAAACTAGGACAAATTAAGAAGGATGAAAATAGGCAAACAGCACAGGAATATAGGGGCAAGATTTGAAAGGCAAAGGCACAAAATGAGCTCAAACTAGCTACAGGAATAAAGAAAAACAAGAAGAGTTTTTATCAATACATTAGAAGCAAGAGGAAGACCAAGGACAGGGTATGCCCACTACTCAGTGAGGAAGGAGAAACAGTAACAGGAAACTTGGAAATGGCAGAGATGCTTAATGACTTTTTTGTTTTGGTCTTCACCAAGAAATGCCTAACATAGTGAATGCTAATAGGAAGGGGGTAGGTTTAGAAGATAAAATAAAAAAAAGAACAAATTAGAAAAGTTAGATGCCTGTAAGTCACCAGGACCTGATGAAATGCATCCTGGAATACTCAAGGAGCTAATAGAGGAGGTATCTGAGCCTCTAGCTATTATCTTTGGAAAACCATGGGAGACAGGAGAGATTCCAGAAGACTGGAAAGGGCAAATATAGTGCCCATCTATAAAAAGGGAAATAAAAACAATCCAGGAAACTACAGGCTAGTTAGTTTAACTTCTGTGCAAGGGAAGATAATGGAGCAAGTAATTAAGGAAATCATCTGCAAACACTTGGAACGTGGTAAGGTGATAGGGAATAGCCAGCATGGATTTGTAAAGAACAAATCATGTCAAACCAATCATATAGCTTTCTTTGATAGGATAACGAGTCTTGTGAATAAAGGAGAAGTGGTGGATGTGATATACCTAGACTTTAGTAAGGCATTTGATATGGTCTTGCATGATATTCTTATCAATAAATAAGGCAAATACAATTTAGATTGGGCTACTATAAGTTGGGTGCATAACTGGCTGGATAGCCATACTCAGAGAGTAGTTATTAATGGTTTCCAATCCTGCTGTAAAAGGTATAATAAGTGGGGTTCTGCAGGGGTCTGTTTTGGGACCGGCTCTGTTCAATATCTTCATCAACGACTTGGATATTGGCATAGGAAGTACGCTTATTAATTTTGCAGATGATATCAAACTGGGAGGGATTGCAACTGCTTTGGAAGATCAGGTGATAATTCAAAATGATCTGGACAAATTGGAGAAATGGTCTGAGCCTAACAGGATGAAGTTTAATAAAAAGACAAATGCAAAGTTCTCCACTTAGGAAGGAACAATCAGTTTCACACATACAGAATGGGAAAAGACTGTCTAGGAAGGAGTACGGCAGAAAGGGATCTAGGAGTTATAGTGGACCACAAGCTAAATATGAGTCAACAGTGTGATGCTGTTGCAAAAAAAGCAAATATGATTCTGGGATGCATTAAAAGGTGTGTTGTGAGCAAGACAGGAGAAGTCATTATTCTGCTCTACTCTGCACTGGTTAGGCCTCAACTGGAGTATTGTGTCTAGTTCTGGGCACCACATTTCAAGAAAGATGTGAAGAAATTGGAGAGGGTCCAAAGAAGAACAACAAGAATGATAAAAGGTCTAGAGAACATGACCTATGAAGGAAGGCTGAAAGAATTGTGTTTGTTTAGTTTGGAAAAGAGAAGACTGAGAGGAGACATGATAGCAGTTTTCAGGTATCTAAAAGGGTGTCATCAGGAGGAGGGAGAAAACTTGTTCATTTTAGCCTCTAAGGATAGAACAAGAAGTAATGGCTTAAACTGCAGCAAGGGAGGTTTAGGTTGGACATTAGGAAAAAGTTCTTAACTGTCAGGGTGGAATAAATTGGAATAAATTGCATAAGGAAGTTGTGGCATCTCCATCTCTGGAGATATTTAAGAGTAGGTTAGATAAATATCTATCAGAGATGGTCTAGACAGTATTTGGTCATGCAATGAGGACAGGAGACTGGACTTGATGACCTCTTGAGGTCCCTTCCAGTCCTAGAATCTATACATCTATGACCCCTACTGCAATGCTGTGACAAAAAAAGCTAATATGATCATTGGATGTATAAACAAAATAGTACTGAGTAGGAGGGGGAATGTCATTTTACTTTTCCATACGGCATTTGTGAGACCAATACTAGAATACTGTGTCAAGTTCTGGTGCCTACACTTTAAGAAGGATGTTGAAAAATTGGAGAGGGTGCAGAAAAGAGCCACAAAAAATATTTGAAGCCTGGAGGAAATGCCAGTGGAAGACTTAAAGATCTCAGTAAATTTACCTCACTAAAAAGAAGATTCTGAGATTTGATTACAGTGTTCAGTGTACCATCACTGGAAGAAAATTCCAGGTTCCAGTGGGCTCTTTTATCTAGTGGAGAAAGACACATGAACCAATGGCTGGAAGCTAAACCTAGATAAATTCAATTTAGAAAATAGGCACACATTTTTAGCAGTGATGTTGATTAATTACTTGAACTAATTACCAAAGGAAGTGATGGCTTTTGCACCTCTTAACATCTTCAGACAAATACTGGATGCCTCTCTGAAGATGTGCTTTTAGCCATGTGACTGGGCTCAATACAGTAGTAACTGGGTGAAATATAAATGGCCTTGACATAGAGGTTTATGTATTTTGGTCCCTTCTGGCCTTAAACGCTACAAATCTATGACAAAGGAGCTCTGTCATGCTTCTGTTGAACAATAGGATGAGCATTCTACAGTGTGTGCATAATGAGCCAAATTCTGCTGTGCTTCTGAGTGTGTGTGTGTGATTATACCGAATGAAATCTAGTCAGGGGAAAAAGGCTTCAGCATGGGGCCATCTTCTTTCCCTTCTGCCCCAAAGAGCAACAGCAAGAGCCACTCTCCCCTTGAAAGTTACAGGCAACACAGTTCAGAAAGGTGGGAGACTGTCCTGAGGGATGCATAGTACTTACTTCAGCAGAACAATAGGGGTATATCTGTTTGGGTTGGTGAGCTGGGCAAACTGCATTCTTCTTCTGCCATGCAAAGAATCCTCTGTTGGGGCAATGTTGACCACGACTTCCAAAGCAGTGATTCTTGGAGGTTACACCTTATTGAGAAGCACGAAGCAGTTCACATCTCTCAAAGCTTTTGTTTCAAGCTGTCTGCAGACTCAGCTGCAATTGCATCAGTTAAACTTGGGTCACGTTTTCAAACTTTTCTTCACAATAATCAGAGGGATAGCCATGTTAGTCTGGATCTGTAAAAGCAGCAAAGAGTCCCGTGGTACCTTATAGATTAACAAACGTATTGGAGCATGAACTTTCCTGGGTGAATACCCACAAGCATCCGATGAAGTGGGTATTCACCCACAAAATCTCATGCTCCAATACATCTGTTAGTCTATAAGGTGCCACAGGACTCTTTGTTACTTCACAATAATGATGACTAAAATCTTTTTCTTTTTTTTTTTAATAATGAAAGCTGAAACGCTAATATAATCATATGACTCTAGGAGATGGGGCCCTAAGCACAGGTCAATAATGCTGTCATACCTTTAGTCCCAGATTTGGACCTTAGCGTCCAAAATATGGGGGTTAGCATGAAAACCTCCAAGCTTAGTTACCAGCTTGGACCTGGTACTTGCTGTCACCACCCAAAAAATTAGAGTGTTTTGGGGCACTCTGGTCCCCCTGAAAAACCTTCCCTGGGGACCCCAAGACCCAAATCCCTTGAGTCTCACAACAAAGGGAAATAATCCTTTTTCCCTTCCCCCCTCCAGGTGCTCCTGGAGAGATACACAGACACAAGCTCTGTGAATCCAAACAGAGTGACTCCCCCTCTCCGTTTCCAGTCCTGGAAACAAAAGCACTTTCCTCTTCATCCAGAGGGAATGCAAAATCAGGCTAGCAAATCCAACACACACAGATCTCCCCCTGATTTCTTCCTCCCACCAATTCCCTGGTGAGTACAGACTCAATTTCCCTGAAATTTCCCAGAAAAGAAAACTCCAACAGGTCTCAAAAAGAAAGCTTTATATAAAAAGGAAGAAAAAATACATACAAATGGTCTCTCTGTATTAAGGTGACAAAATACAGGGTCAGTTGCTTAAAAGAATATTGAATAAACAGCCTTATTCAAAAAGAATACAAATCAAAGCACTCCAGCACTTATATTCATGCAAATACCAAAGAAAAGAAACCATATAACTTACTATCTGATCTCTTTGTCCTTACACTTAGAAACAGAAGATTAGAAAGCAGAAACTACTTCTCCAAAGCTCAGAGAAAGCAGGCAGACAGAAAAAAAAGACTCAGACACAAACTTCCCTCCACCCAGAGTTGAAAAAAATCCGGTTTCCTGATTGGTCCTCTGGTCAGGTGCTTCAGGTGAAAGAGACATTAACCCTTAGCTATCTGTTTATGACAAATGCCTATGTCTTAATCTTGTTCTGGACACAAGATTTAATAGTGAGAGGACATTAGCAAGCATCTTGTTAGTCTTTTAAGCTTAAGAATGCACGTTATGATTTTATTTTGTATGTAAAATATGTAATAATATTTTTCCAGTATTTCTGTTTGCTGCCTTTTGAATCTCTGGTCTTTGTTAAATAATCTTATACTTGCTTTCTTCATAAACAAATTTAAGTGTGTGTGTTAAGTAGAGCTATGTTCTAAGCTGTAATTAGTAAGAACTGTTTCTTCGGGAACAGAGGGTCTGGGAATTTTGTTAATTCCAGTGGTTAAGGGGCTGGACGCTCTAGGGGGATTTTTGAAGGACTTAGGAGTTGTAGTTTGCTTATTGATAGCTTGTATGAGGGACAGCAGAGCCCACATGGACTGAGAGGGGAGTATTTGTGTTGCGTGTGGCTGGGAAGGTCAGGGAGCTGATCCCGGCAGTACCAACAAGGCTACCTCATGCTATGGACAGATGGTGCTTCCCAACCCTATGTACCTCTGGGAAGCATCACAGTATGCGACTGGTGCTATTATGTCCAAGTGCATTATTGCACACATTTGGTTTGTTCTGGCGCAAAGGGGGGCCAGAAAAGAATGGAGAAGTGCAGCCCTAGAGAGATAGAAAGAGAGTGTCAAAATGACTTGCTAACCTTTATAAAACACTCAATCCATCCCCCTACACCCTTTTGTTTCTTTTTCTTCCTTATGGTCTTATAGAGGATCAGCTGCTTAAATCATTCTAAACCTAGTATTACAAATAAACAGCAGTTGTAAATGTGATCTTTGTCATAAATGTGATACGAAAACAGGATAACCATGATCACACCTCTTCTGAGATACACATGGCCACAGAGCAAGTGTTTTTGGCTGAGCTGCTAGATTCCTGACTGAAGTAATGATTTCAAGGTTCTACTCTCGGTTGGGCCCCTTAGTAGGACCTTTACTTTACTCACAAATAGTCCCACTGGCCTTATAAAATCAGTTCAGTGAATCACAGTGGGATTTCTTTTTAGATGATGTTTCTAAGTAGCTCAGGAAGGCCTCCTATTTGTGTCCTCACCGAACCCTCCCCCCCCCCTATAATGATCATTATAGAACTACCAGTACTGTCAGTTTGTTCCTCTATAAAATGTGTGAGATGTAAGGCTAAATGTCATAAGTTAAGATTGCAAAATTGGCCCCCTAAAATTGTGGCGACATCACACACTGGTAATAATATGACAGACTCTCTGAACAGGAGCTATCTTCCTTTGCTTCCATAATTTAAATCCTAATTTGGCCATTTTGGGCCTCACTTTATTTGTCTTACTCGCAAGCAGACTTGGTTGAAATATGAACATTTTTGTCATGAAAATATTTATGAAAAAAATGTCTTAATTTCCTTTCTGCTTTTTGCTCAGCCCATCTTTCCCTTTTAATTAACAACAAAGTTTTCTTCCAGCCTCTCCCATCTCACTGTGCCCATTCACTAGTCCTATTTGGACTATTTCCAAAATTTGGAAAACATCAAATATAAATAAAGTAACTTTTTTTCCAACTGTGCTTGTCACACTTCATTGCCAATTTTGCTGTCTCTTCTAACACTGTCATAATGTGCCAGCTACTTGCAGTTGGGATGGTGGATAACTAACAATGGCACAAATGGTTAGATGCACAGTAGAGATGTGTCAAATGGAGGGTATTAGAATCCAGACTAGAATTAGAGTAGGGGATGAGGTTTGAATCTGTTCAAGGTGTTCAAAATTTCAGTTTGGATTTGATCATGCATAAATCTTAAGAACTCTCATAATTTTTGTTTCTAAGAAATCTCTCTCTAAGGACCAGATTGTGCCTAGCCTATACATGAGTGTGCAGTGTTAGGAAGTGTGGAAAGTGCCTACCATACTACTATCCCTGTGTGGCCCAAGTAAGGGAAAAACACAAATGCATTCTGGGAACAAAGGTGAATACTGTCTCACCAATGCAGAACTTTACCCCAAGTTCATCCAGACATAGTGTGAGCCTATGCTAACTGTAATACTGGGATGCTCAGCCTCTCATAAGGTCCAGCCTCTCATAAATTTGAATTACACAAACAACCACTTCTTTTGCACAAGACGACTAAGTTTCATTTCAACCATCTTAATGAAATACCTTGGTATAACCAGACTTACAGAAAAGAAAAAGGTTGCTCTCGGATTCCAGTTTTAATTTTCTAGTGCTCTTTAAATATGGAGTCTGATTAAACTGATACAACTATGAAAAGATTCTCAATAATAATTGAATTCAAATATGTACATATTTAATATCAACAATTCAGTGTGCATTACATTCTGCAAACGTAAAAGGTTTTTATATTCAAGTATTATAACAGTTCTTTACATATTCCTTTATTTCTCAGCTACCTGTGCCAATTTTTCCTGAGTTAAAATTAGGTGATGAAGGTGATAAATGTTTATTTTCTCTCTTTCAAGAACTGGCCTTGGTGACAGATACTTTGTTCCATTTTCAGGTTCAGACTGCACATCATGTTTACCTCCCAACTCATAACAGTATCTTGCACAAAGATATTAATCATTGGTGTACAAACATGAACATTTTTAGCACATTGGGTGTTGGATCCTGTTTGGGGACTCTAGGTGCTACCACATTATAAATGTTAAATAATCATAAGAAGAAAAGAAATCTTACACAACCAAGTACACTGATTCTGTGATTAGAAGTGCACCAACTTTAGATTATTTTTATTGCTCATTCTTCAAGACTGAAAAAAAACATGATGGAATTTTATAAAGATTACTCAAGTGCAAGTTTCCCACTGCATGCTCCAAATGGAAATCAGTATTTATCTGGAAACTGAGAAGATTTCTGGAACCACTTCCTAGCAGTGCACGGACCTCTAAGTGCTCTGGAGGCTGAGCATTTCTAGAGGTTTATATGGGCATGGTTAAGTGGCAGGCTGCTCAATCAGGATTTTCAAAGCTCAGTAAGAACATCAGTGGTTCTCCTTTTCCTGTTGTTAGGAGCCTGATGTGCTGGCCTCAGCAGCCCTCTTGCTGCATCTCACAAACTGTCCAGCCCAGCCATTGCTGATCTCCAAAGCAGTGGGGGAAGAAGCTGTCTGATGTAGCTTAACCCTGCAATTCTTCACATCTATGTGATGTGCTTCCGTCTATGTGATTGCTAGTGGCCCTCAAGAGAAGGAAAAGTGAGAGTGTGGATGCATCACTGAAACTTCAATCTGAGCTGAAAATAGATCTAAAAACAATATTAATCAAAACACTAAAAATGTAACTTTTCTTCATGTTCAAGATCTCTCTAGGGCATTCGGAAGAGTTTAAGTGCACTATATTTCACTGTACCTTTGCTTTTACTTTGAACAAAGGAAATCAGGCTCTGAAGTGTCATGCAAATATTAAATGTAAAGCAAGTTGCTATATTTCTCATTCACAGAAGCCTGTTTTCTTTGCTTTTTCTACTTCTCATGCAGTATTATGCAACTGTAATTTATCCATGTTAATTTAACAAAGACAGAAGAACCAAAGAACATCAGTTTGTCTCTAGCATCTTCACACAAGGTTTGAAAAGGATGAAAATACATTTTGGTTTTGGATCATTCAGGATACCAACTTTTAACATTCTTAACCTCTTTTCCAGTAACCCATTGTGAGGGTTTATGTCCCTGGTAGCAGGGCAGCATGGCCTACTGGCCAGAGTCCATAGAATCACACGTGGTCTTGTTGGGTTTTGGGACTAGGATGATGGGGCTGTGCCACTCACTTGTCGATTCCTCCATGACCCCCTTCCCATCTCCAGCATTGTCTCCAGCTCCCGTTGGCCCATGTCCCACATTTTCCGGGGCAACAGTCGGTGGTGGTCTCTTACCTTCTGACCAGGGGTGATGGTGGCAATTTTGATAACTCATCAGGGCAGTTCATTCTGAGCGGGCGGATAAGGCATCGGGGAACTCCTCTACCAGTTGTTGTAGTTGCTCTCGCTGTACAGGGGTGAGGCCCATCCCTAATGTCACCAGCCTTGGGTCCGGGGGATCCTCTACTAGGGGCCCGAGTTCTGATTCTGGGGTGGACGGGCCGATGAGCGGGGTTTCCCTGGTCTTCAAGGGCTTCAGAAGATTCGCATGGTAGATGCGCGTCTCCTTCCATTGCCCCGGTAGTCGAACCTTGTAATCTACTGGCCCAAATCGCCGGACTATCTTGTAGGGGACCTGTCATTTGGCCAGAAGTTTAGATTCAGCCGAGGGCAACAACAGCAACACCTGTTCCCCTGAGGCAAAACTCCGCCCCCTAGTTCCTTGGTTATAGAGGCGTTCTTGGTTTGCTTGGGCCTGCATCAGGTTTTCCCAGGCGAAGGCCCCTAGTGTTCAGAGCCATTCTCAGAGTTGTAACACGTACTGGGTGGTCCCAAGAACTCATGCCTCCTAGGCTTCCCACTCCTCCTTCAGGAGGTCCAGTATTCCCCTGGAATGCCCGCTATACAAGAGTTCAAAGGGTGCAAACCCCATTGAGGCCTGGGGTACCTCCCTTATGGAAAACAGAAGGGCTGGCAACAGAGTATCCCAATGTGTAGAGTCCTCCTCCATGAACTTCCATAGCATGGACTTTAGGGTGCCATTGAAACATTCCACCAGGTCGTCTGTCTGGGGTTGGTAAACGGACATCTGGAGCGTTCGTATGTGAAGGAGGTGACACAGTTCAGCTATCAGTTTAGAGGACACATTGTGCCCTGGTCCGTCAAGATTTCTGCTGGAATCCCGACCCGGGTGAAAATCTTCACTAGTTCAGTAGTGATTACCTGCACAGTCACTGCCTGCAGGGGTATTGCTTCAGGGGAACGCATCACGTAATCCACAACCACTAATGAAGCGGTTCCCCATCTTGCTTCTTTCAAGGTGGCTGACTAGATCCATCCCAATTCATTCAAAGGGTACACCGAAGACTGGCATAGGAATCAGGGGATAAACCTTTTGGTCCCACCAGCTGGCATTCCTGGCAGGACGCACAGTAGTTCTGAACCTCCCAGTGTTTGCCAGGCCAAAAGAACTGGCGAGCTATCCTCTAGAGGGTCTTCTCCCTCCCCAAGTCCCTAGCCCAGGGGTTAGTATGGGACAGCTGGAGGAGGCTTCGTCGCAGCCTCCTGGATACCAAGAGCTGTCGGAATGTCTCCTGGGTCTGTGGTTCCTGCAGTGCCCGATATAGGCAATCCTGCCATATCTCAAAGCGGGGGCCCTGTGGGAGCCTTGGGGTTGGGACTTCTTCGAGGCCAGGACTGGTGGCCTGTTCCCAGGCCTTACTTAGGGTCGGGTCCTCTTTCTGTTCCTGCACAAAATCCATGTCCCTCTCCAGTTCCATTTGTGCATTGTCCACTGACAGGGGCGGAGGGATTGTGGGGGTCTCCCCTGTCACTGAGGTCCTTCATCCGGGGTCGACCCATGGCATGCATCCAAGCAGACTCACTCATGGAGGCCTGGTCCCGTCTATCTGTGGGTTGAACAGTTGGTACTTTTGGAGAATCTCTCCGAAGCCTGGCCTGTCTTGTCCCAATACTACTGGGTATGCTAACCTGGGGGTCACGCCCATGCAGAGGTCCCCCTCCCGACAGGAGACTTCTATCTTCACCCAGGCCGTGAGGTAGGGGCACATGTCCCCATGTACACATTGTAAGTGGATCTGGGTGCCAGAGAGTCTGAGGCCTGGGACCAGCCCTTCCCATATGAGGGTTTGACTGGACCCTGAGTCCACGAGGGCATTTGTGGGGATCCCCTCAACCCAGATGGGGACCACAAGCTTTCCCAGACCTCTCTTCTGGGTCCTTCATCCGGCGGCCCAGGCTTGTCCATAATTGCAGTCCATAAATGGGCACTCCCGCCGAAAATGCCATTTTTGTACATGCTCCCAGCACCCCTCTCGGGCTTTGGCAAGTCCAGGGCCTCCACCTAGTGGACTCCCTCACTCTTGGGGTTGTTGATCCCTTTGGGTTGGTACCCGGGTGGCCTTGGTTCTGGGCTTGGGTCTGGGGAGTTTTGGAGGCATGGGGCATGACCAGATGATGGTTCCTGGGCCCTCGACCCTTAGGGATTTCCTTTTCCTGGCCCTTTGACCGGAATTCCTTGCTACCTGGGGTGGCACCTCGGCCCCCTTGGCGGACAAGTAGTCCTCCATCAAGGCCACTGCCACCAACAAAGTTGCCAGTTGATGTCGGCATACCCAGGCCCTTCCTAGCAGGGGCAGGATCTAGGTGAATTACTCCAGTGTCACCATCTCTGCTACCTGGGGTCCCATCAAGCCCTCCAGGTTCAACCACTTCCAACAATGGTCTCGTAGCCATTGGGCCACTGCCCAGGGCCAGGCTCCAGGGGGATACTGTTCTTAGCAGAGGTGCGGCAATAGGTCTCCAGGATAATACTGGGTGGTCCAATATGGCCGCCTTCACCCAGGGGTATTCTAGGGCCTCCCAGGGATCAAGGCTACAGTAGGCAACCTGGGCCTGTCCTGTCAAATAGGGGGCTAGTAGGGTGGCCCAATGCTCTGAAGGCCACCTGGCAATTGTCGACACCCATTCGAATGTCACTAAGAATGCCTCTGGGTTGTCTTCTGGCCCCATCTTAGTGAGGCATACCAAAAGTTCCCCCAAAGTCTCTCTGGGTCCGGTACCAGCAGGTATGGCGGCTGCGGCTCCCGTCAGGCATAATAGCACGGCCACCTGCTGCTGGACCGTTAATTCCCGGAGGAGCTGCTGCTGGTGCTCTTGATGCTGGGTTATCAATACCTGCTGCTGGCTGGCCATCTGCTGCATCATCTGCACCTGCTGCTGCTGCTGTTGGGCCGCCTGCCCCTGCTGCCTTTCCAGCATCCACTTTAGGAGTTTCTCCATCTCCATCTTGAGGATTCATGGGGTTCTCACGGTTTAACTCCCTTCCCCTGGACCTTTCAACAGGCCCGAATCGATGCCCACATTCTCCACCATGTGTGAGGGTTGCCCCTGGTAGCAGGGCAGTGCGGCTTAGTGGCCAGAGTCCATAGACTAGCTCCCAGTTGCAGGGCAGCACGGCCTAGTGGCCAGAGTCTCTCCCACTCTGCTGGGTCCTGGCTCACAACCCTAACAGTGACATAGGACCTTTCCACTGGATCAGCGGGGCGGGGGGTCCTACCGAAATACACTGAGGCTTACTGGGAGCAAGGTACCAGTCCATCACCTTCCCCGGGTCACTTCCTACCAGCTTGAGAGTTGGGGTCTCCCATGAGTCCCTAGCTTCTCCGTGGGTCTCCGGGTCTATCGCCTCCTCAGGCTGCTCCCGTAGCATGGCTTTGTGCTGTCCAGAAGCTTCAGTTCCTGGCAACTTCCAGGGTGGTGGCTGGTCCTCTGCATGAGCTTCCCAGTTAGCTCCTTCCCCTGTGGCTGCCAGCCCAGACTGAGCTGAATTCCCTCTTTTTATACTCTCAGAGCACTTGGAACATGCCCAGTATGGCCGGGGTGGGACTTCCACCATCAGAGTTACTGGTCTGACACTGCTGGGGTTAGTGGAGAGTGGAGCTGCCCCATCACACCCATTTATATGGTAATTATTATTTATTATTCTTGGTGTTATTGTAGTATCTAGGATCCTCAGTGATGGATCAGGATGGTGTGTGAGATGTTGTACAAACACAGAACAAAAAGACAATTCCTGCTCCAAAGAGTTGATGATCTAAATATAAGACAAGAGACAACAAAAGGATCCAGACAGAGACAGGGGAATTAAAAGCAACAATGACACTATATTGGTCAGCATGATAGGAAGTAATCTCAGCACACCAGCAGCCTAATTGTTGAAAAGGTTTTTTTAGGCTTCTTGCCGGAGGAGTTTTAAGGAGGGATTTGAAAGAGGTTTATGATTTAGTTTTGTAGATGTTTACAGGGGGCATATCTGAACCATGAGGGGCAGCATGAGAGAAAGCGTGAATGTGCTTTTTTAAAAAAATTAACAAATGGGCAATGAAGGCTGGCATCATGGAGTAGCTGGAGATTTTAGTCAATCTTTTGACTGACAGAGATAATAAGTAGGGTGAGTTACATCATGAAGAGCTTTGAAAGTGAACACAAGTAATTTATGTTTGATACAATAGAGAAGGAACAAGTGGAGGGATGCAAAGGGAGGGTGACATAGTCTACCATAAAAGTCTCCTTAAGGCATTGTCTTCCTTCAAAGTCAATGCCTATGTTATTTTGTGTGCCAGCCACCAGCAGGTGAAAGACACCTGATCTCTTCCTGTAACCTTACCATCCTCATCTCCCTCCCCCTTTTGTTTCTTACCCTGATTTGTGCCATTTTTAAAAACTAGATTGTAAGCCGAGGTCATGTTACAAATCTATCACACTTTGGGATGCTGTAAAAAAATCACAAACTATTATAATTAATAACATCATAGGATGTCTGACAACTTTCTAACCCAGAAACTGAATAAGTCACTTTCCAAATATACAGAACCCAGTGATGTGAAGGAGCCAGCCCCACTCATCACTAGTTAACCAAGGCATGATAGTGAAATTTTATTTTCATTCTATCAGGTCATTTTAGCAGATTGTGCTTTCTTCTTTTATTCCCATTTAAAAACAAAACAACCCTCCTACCTTCCACTTATTTAGAAAGGAACGACGGGAAATAACAATGTTAAATAGTTACTTTAAAACAACTTCTACTGGATCAGCTAGTGCTCTGGAAAATGTCTAAAATACTCCTTCAGTAAATTATAAATATATCCTAAAGAATGTCTCAGCTACATGTCTGTGAAAATATTTAGGAGATATTTAAAGTTTACTGATTTTAGCTCACTTGTTTCCTATTTGTTAGCAATCCCTCTCACATTAAACACTTTCAAAAACATTGGTGTGCTTATAATAAATGTAATAATGTTTAGCTTCTAATCTTGTCTATTTAGATTTGCAGGCTGCATTGAATTTGTTTTTCTTCTATTTCTTTCAGCCATTCTTTTCCTTCCAAGGTGCTATGCCTGAAAAATTCAAATGGCTGGCTTGGTCTCAATTGACTATTTTTTTATGGTTATTTATTTTTCCTCATTGCTTCACTTAGCAGGTATGCTACTGTTGCACAGTGATCAAGGGGTCCCAAATCCCAAAGCTTTTTCCATCTATTGATCAAAATAAATCTTAGTAAGAAAACTTCTATTCTGGGTAATAATTCTTGGGTGGTAGGTAAGCCAATTTAGGATAGCTAATACCATTCATCACTGAAGTCAGGAAGCCTGCAGGGTTGGAGAGCTGGATAACTTTGGAGCTCAGTTTAAGCAGAGTAGGTCAAGTACACATTCAACATAATAAGAATGCTAAAAGAAAAAAACCACTGTGGGAACAAAGCTGAGTAGATCTTTAGCTGTTATTTTTTTTCTAATTGTTTCAATATAATTTTTACAACCATTAACATACAAATACTCATTATTGTGATACTGTAATACTCAGACTTTCATTAGCTCATTATCACAAATATTGCACTTATATTTTTGCTATTATTTCATGTGTTATTTATACAAGGAGTTAAGCTTTAAAAAAAAAAAAAAAAGTCCTGGTCAAGATAAAGGGCAGGGTGAAAAATAATGTGGAGCGAAAACTGATAAAATATAAGCGAATAAGCTACATGTCAGACCCCCTAAAAGGTTGCCCACTGGTTTGTGTTCAACAAAAAGGGGAAGGACCAGAAGTAAGCAAAATGTCTATATAAAAGTGTTGAATAGCACTAACAAAGGACAATCCTTAGTTGACAGAGGGATTCAGTGAGGACTCTGACCCAGAGCCAACTTCCATTGAATCAAATACTGTTGAGGTTATGGTCCTCAAAGGAAAGAATGGGAGGGCAGAAATGACAGCAATCCAGATGAAAAGGGCCAGTGTGAGTCAGGGACACTGGACAAAACAAGCAACCTCACTCTTGGGTGAGCTCCCACAGGAACGGGAAATAGGGGTCCATGTATGGCAGACAATGATTGCTGAGTCATGCTGATAGGACAAATCCCTTTCCCATGTGTTCAACTAAGTGCATTTCCACACTTAACATGGATAATGATCCCTTTGCTCTTCTCTTGGCCACTGGTTGATCTACAGGATGTTACATGTTTTCTCCTGCTTAATATCTGGCATGCCATTGCTGACTGCATAACATAATGCTGACTCTGGAAATTATTGATTATTACATAATCCTTCTGGAAGAGAAAGCTTATAGAGGAAATATGCTGGTAGGGATCCTAAAGAGGACTGAACAAGTAAATAAACACTGTATGGTGCAATTACTAAATAAATGAGAAGAAAGGGGCTAAAACTGGGCATTTCAACAACTCTCATAACCAAATGCCCTGAGTACCTTTTCTTTAGTTGTAAAAATTCAATGAAGCCCCAAATCTTGTGATTAATTTCCCGTTCAGCATTGTGATAGGATTAGATGGAAATTTAGTGACCCATCTTCCACTGGATAGGAGCAGTACCCTTTATAGCTGGGGAGAGAAGGAAAGGTGGTTTTTCACCTTTATTTTTCTCCCTCCCCCATCTTAGGATCAGCTGGGGACCTCGGGGGTATTGTAAATTGCACTTAGCTGCAATAGCCCCTGAAGGGGCTAATTTGGCATTTTGGGATTGCTGGAATACAGCAGTTTTCTGGTCATGCTACCTATATCACTGAGTCATAAAGGGTGTGGCTTGGGGCTTGTAAACCTAGCCTGTATCACCTGGGGATTCCTCTGCACTGAAAGAATCCCCAGGAAGCTGATTAAACTGTCTTTATGACCTCTTTGTTCTGCAGGAACAATTCAGCTCCTTAACAGTGCTGAGGATCTGGCCATCAGGGATTATATATGATAATGACAGTGCTTTAGAACGATCACAAATAGCATAGATAGGCAGATATAACAACACAAGTGTAAATTCTAGTCAGTCGCTACCTCAGCTTCCTTAACAATATGTCTTGAACAGATCATGACATGGGCTTCTACCCCCATTGAGGCATGCTTAACTTACTCCTACATAAACAGATACTGTGGAAGAAGTAAATACATTCTAAATTTGCCAGAACTGTGAATATCACAGATGGACAGACCTCTTCTGGCCCAAAAACTTATTGCACATAATTCCACCTAGAAAATGGTAATAAACTACTTGTCTCAGTGAAATGAGTTTGTGTTTCAGAATGTTGGTAGGTTCATCTTACTGAGGTGGCTGTGTCGCCCATGTGTGAAATCCTTATTCCATGCAAAATTAGAAAATATATTATGACATGATATCTTACTACCTAGGGTTTGTTTGGAAATGCCAGAGTCCGAGTATGAAGGAACAGCACATGCCAATGTCTGCATCAGCCTGATTTTAAAATCAAGCACCTGTGCCTGTTCACTTGAAAAAAAAAATCCTACCTTTTAAATTGTTCCTGGAGTCCTGTCTAAGCGGCAGCAAACAGATCACACCCTCTCCTTTGTAATTCTGAGCCTGATTTTGTATTAAACAACAATTCTCAATAGTTTTAATTTATTCTCATATAGATAGACTTAAACTAAGTCAGGAAAGTGAGGCAGTGGCTTAATTGTCTGTTTCCTAATTCTGAGCAGAATTGATTTTCACAGAGGAGAAGCACAATCATTCTCTAAAGTATTGTTCTATCCAAAGTACCACCTTCAGAGAGATTTACACCTTTTCTCACACTGAAATGATGGGGCCAAATTCTCCCTTCAGTTACAGTAATTCCACGCGAAATGATGTTAAATGAATCCAATTTTCCCATGAGAATTAATGTAAATCGGGGGGAGGGGTGTTAGGTTTCCAGGAATTATTTTTTTTGCCAGACAAGATTACACACACAGAGTATAAGTTTTAAACAAACAATTTAATATTGCACCCAGCAATGATGAATGTGAAGCTTGGTTGAGGTGGTGGAGTCAGAGGGTGAGCTATTTCCCAGGGAATACCTTACTGTTAAATGATGAACTAACACTCGGCTGAGCCCTCACGGGTTAACACATTGTTGTTAATGTAGCCTCACAAGGCAATAGAGGGAGGAGACAATGGAGGCAGGAAACACAGAATGGCAGAGAAAGACAGAGACATACACTCTGTGTGTGTGTGAGAGAAAGAGGAAAGGAGGGAGAGACAGAGACACACTGTGTGTGTGTGAGAGAGAGAGAGACACGCAGTGCCCCTTTAAGTAGCTTTTTAAGTAGATCAGCAAGATGAGACAGCAGCTGCTGCCGGCAAGCTCCCTGGATCCTGAGCACTGTCATGTCCCCATCTGCTCTGTGGAAATGAGGCACAGGAGCGGGTGCAGGAGCAGGAGGAGGGGGGACACCCTGACATTAGCACCCCTCTTCCTCCACCATCCAGCAACAGGAGGCACCTGGGAATAGCTCCAAGGCAGAGGACAGGAACAGCACACACAGTGAGGGAGGCACAGCTGAACTGCCCAGCAATTGATAACTTGCTGGGCAGCTGCCACACAGGGAACTTAGGGGACCTGATACCGGGGCTGCCGGTCCACTCTGGTTCCAAGCCCCCACCAGCTAGCTCCAATGGTCTGCTCTTCCTGCAAGCAGTGGACAAAGCAGGCAGCTGCCAAACAGCATTATAAGGGAGCATTGCCCAACTTTAAATGAGCATGTTCTCTAATTGATCAGCAACATAACAAAAAAACAACATTAACTGGGACAGCATTAATTGAGGAGTTACTGTACATGGATCGTCTCCAACTGAACTCAGTGAGAAATTCATGTCTGTAAATGAAAGCAGAACTAGATCATGGTACTCATTTGTGGCTCAATTCTCATGTGCAGCTGAGCTCTGTTTACCTGATTAGTGGGGGAGGCAGAGGTCATGGTATACTTACTTTCTGCTCCATACAATCCAGTGGCTGGTTTGGCTTCTGGCTTGAAGTAGAGCAGCCACAAGCGGAGTAGGTGGCATCAAACTCCATGCTGGGGGAATCCTTAGGTAGTTCCCTCTCCTTCCCTCCACTCCCAACAGAGCTTAAGGCCAGAAACCATTTCATCACCTCATCTGACCTCCTGAATATAACAGGCCATCACATTCCACCCAGTGCCCCTTACACTGTGCTCAACAACTTCAGTTAAACCAAAACATTTTAGTCCTCAGGACACCACATCCTAGCTAGTGATCCACACCCCTTATTGCAGAGGAAAGCAAGAAAAAAAATTTTAAGTTGCTAGTGCAGTTGAGTAGTACAAAGAGGATTAAACACAGGGCAGGGCTGAGTCCTCTGTCTCAGCAAATATTAATTTATTTGTAGTCCCTTTTTGCATTTTCTTACAGTACTGAAAATTACTACACAAGCCAGCCAGTGCTCCAGATTGGACTCTCACTAGGGTCAGCAGAAGCTGGGAGTGCTACTGAAGCAGAATATTCACTTCCTAGGGGAGTACCTCCTGTCACTACTCATTGCATCTTTGTTGCTGAGCTATCCTGGGAGCAACACTGGTGTGATCTGAAAGAACTCACCAAGAAAGGTCACTGTGATATGGGTCTTTGGGATGGCCCAAGGAAGTTCTCAGTGGGAGACAGAGAAAGAAGAGAAGTCCTCTGCTAAAGGCATTCAAATACATACATTTTTAACAAAATACTTCAGCTTTATAATACACTTGTTACATTTTAATAGATAGAAAATTTGGAATGATTCATCAATGTACATGCAATAACATAGATTATACCAGTTTCAATATGTTGTGTACATTAGAGCCCTGCTGGGTCTGCTTAAACTACATTAACACTTTATATTTATTTCCTGACAGTATGTCAAAGCTGTGTCTTGCTGGAATTGTGTAAATAGCTAATCTGGGACAGATACTCATCATTTTTTGTCTTCTATTTTTTCCTATTCCCTCTACTCCTTTCCTACTTGCTGTTAAACTTGCATCACTGTCAGAATTTCCAATTATACTATCAAAAACAGAAGCTGGAGAATTCTGATTTTTATCTACATTAGACAAAAGGAGCATGTGATATTCTTCTGTTTAAAGTACAAATGTAGTAGATGTATAAAAAGTGGCAGTTCCAAGAACCATGAATGTTCCCTACCCAGGACCTCCCATTCTACTCTGTGCAGTTCTGGTTGATCCTGACCTGCTAATCAGGTAGAAGCTAAAAGGGGATGCTGACTCATAATAAATAAATATTTGTCAGAGTTGCTCCATGTTATTTTCATTTTTATGTCTTGTATCACTGATATTGATGGTGATTCCCACATCTACAGCAAAATGTGCCACTTACAACCTTTCCAGTTTGACTAGATTAGAAATAAATACCTCCATGAGCGCCTTTTTCTTTAGAGACTCATTCATCCTCAACTTAGTGTATACAAATACCTCCTAAATACTATTTAGTAAATAGTCATAAATAAACCTCAAAGGGTTCAGAGGATCAGGTCATTCTGAATACTTGTCTAAAAGCTAAGATTCCTATCTGACCCTTGGAGAAACTGACCAAGGACGCTGGGCCTATTCATTTCTAGTCCAACTTCATTGACTTATGCAGTGCTTCACCAACAATGAATTTGTTTCCCTTAATTGGGAATCTTGTGAATATAAATATTCTGAGCTATCCTTCTCAGACTTCGTATAACCAAACCATTTCACCTTATCCAATTCCCAGTCATAGATCTTTGATGTAGGTTGTGTCATCTTGCATATCACCATTCCTGTGGGCACAATTGTTATTTCAGAAACAATTTATTAAACAAGCAGAGTCCTCTTAAATAGACACCAGTTTAGAAACCATTTTGTTTAAAAACAACAATAATAACAACATCTCCACACTGTGGGCATGACTCTGCTATTAATTACACTGATTTTTCACCTATGCAGCTGCATTAAATACCAAAAAGTTACTCTTGATTTTCTCAGGTGTGTACAGTGTAAGTATCAGAGTCAATGTTTTTGTACTGCTTATATAGAGTCTGCATCTTGTCTCACACCAGCGAAAATCAAAGGTAAAATCACTAAAGCTGGAAGAGTAGCAATGATCTAAAAAGAGCATGACGGGAGAAAAAGAACCACAAGTTCCATATGAAGCAGACGAGAAATAAAAGAGAAGTTTATAACAATGTAAACCTTGAGACAGTGTGTGATGATTAGTCTAGATATGACTTGCCAAGGAAATGTCCACTATCTGCTGCTACCCATAGGTTCCCTGAAAATATATCCAGTCTTCTAATATTTGCTGAAATCAGAACTAGATTAATGCTTTCAATTGATGCAACAACTCTGACCTCAGTATAACAATTTTTCTCCATGTAAAATTAGGATATAATTATTTTTAAAATATAAAGGATAATTTTCCATAAAGTGGGGGAATTTCAGGAATATATGGCACTCTATTAGGATTACATTATTGTATCAGAGGCTGTGCCTTTAAGGGCTGAGCTTCCCAGACAGACAGTCTGGGCAGAGCACTGTGATGTTCTTGTTGTTATGCACATCCAATTGGTACCAGACACAGAATATACCAGATTTCTTGCAAGCATCTTAGTCAGACTGATCACTGAACACCACATACACATAAAATAACCTTGTCATGCACTCCGTTGAAGTGAGTGGAGTTACACTTGAAAGGAATGACCTAGAAAAAGTAGATTAGGCAGTGCTGTTCATCATTCTTCGTAGTACGAGAGCTAGGACATATTAAATGAAATCGAAAGGGAGACAATTTAAAAATAATTCAAGGAAATCCTAGCATGGTAATTCCTATGTTTCTATAATTTCCAATACAGCAGTAGAATTGTAACCTCACATAAGATTTTCCTTTTAAAATTAGCATATTATCCAAAATATAAAATAATGGCTAAGTACCAATAACTGGAGAAACCACATAAGTTATTAAGGTATTAGCCCACTGCTAGAAACAGACAAATGCAGAATTTAGACTATTTTTTTTGTTCTGACTTTTCCAATTGGTATCAGAGCTCTCATTTAAAATTCAAATTCACTTTCAAGACAGCAAATGATAATGGCTTTTGCTAAGTTGCATTTACTTTCTTGATCATACAGGATAAACTCAGATAGGAATGTGGCACACAGCAGGAATATTAGATAACTTGCCTGGAAAAGAGGGAAGAGGTCAAGTTGAGCCTCATCAGTATCCCTCATAGAAACAGGTTTTTGAGGATACACAATACTGGCAGCACCAAAAAGTGGCATCTTCACAGCCAGAAGAGCCCCTATAACAGAGGTAGGCAATCTATGGCAAGGCATGTAAGCTGATTTTCAGCGGCACTCACACTGCCTAGGTCCTGGCCACCGGTCCCGGGGGCTCTGCATTTTAATTTAATTTTAAAAGAAGCTTCGTAAACGTTTTAAAAACCTTATTTACTTTACATACAATAATAGTTTAGTTATATATTATAGACTTATAGAAAGAGACCTAAAAAAGTTAAAATATATTACTGGCACATGAAACCTTAAATTAGAGTGAATAAATGAAGACTTGGCACACAACTTCTGAAAGGTTGCTGACCACTGCCCTATAATGTCAGCAGTTCCAGAATCTATGGTGTTGGGATACTGACTGAGGCTACGTCGTCACTACGCGCCATATCGGCGGGTAGCAATCGATTGCTCAGGGATCGATATATCATGTCTCATCTAGATGCGATATATCGATCCCCGAACACGCTTATATTGATTCCTGGACTCCACCAACCTAAACGGAGTTGTGGAGTTGACATGGGGAGCTGCGGACATTGATCCAGCTCAGTGAGGATGGTGAGTAATTCGATCTTAGATACTTCGACTTCAGCTAAGTTATTCACATAGCTAAAGTTGCTTATCTGAGATCGATTTTCCCCCGTAGTGTAGACCAGCCCTGAGAGGTATTGAAAGGGGAATAGATGAGTTGGGCGGTAATGGGTAGGTTCTGGCAGCCCTTTAAAAGCACTAGACTGCAGTGACATCCAGGCATATATTCCAAAATTGACTTTCTGCTCTCTTGTATTACCCTGGATTATCTGAACCCAAAGCTATTGTAACTAGTCTCGATTTTCTAGGCGATGTAAGGAAATAAATCAGTGGGGCACACAGCACCTTCATCTGATAAATTATCAGTACACACAAGAATTCTTCCACTCAAAAATCCTTGTTTTTCTTGAATACAAAGAACATATCAAAATTATCAATAGTCTAGAGCACTAAAATAAATATAGCTACCCAAAGTCTGAGGCAGTGTCAAGTGATTCAGCTCTGGGATTCTGGTGGCAGCCTTTCTCCTAGCCAATGGGGAGTTTGATGCCAGTCTCCTTGCTCATAGAAAATCCAACCTTCTCAAAAGCACACTCTCTAATTAAACATTTTATAGGTTTTCTCTGAACCAAGCACATAACTCATTATGGCCCCTAACAGGCTAACAATAGCCCTAGCAACAACAAATAATAATTTATTATTCTACTTATCAGAAAAGCAACTTCAGCAAGAAACTTACAGGCATAGTTATCCAGACTAATGTTAACAATTCATACTTCCCCATCCCCTTCTCATGAATTTGTCCTTTTACTTTATCTATCCTGTTAGTAACACTGCAGCTATGCAAATGTTTTTGTTCTGTCTGCCTAAGTCAAAGCCAGATTTTTCCTGTGATGTCCTTGCTTCCAGTTTATGGTGGCTAAATATACAAGACGGCTGTGGGTTATGCCAAGTCCAGTTCTCTTTCAATACTTGCACCTGATGCTTGCATCTTCTCCTTGGGAAGCACCAGTGTGAATGAGAGAATGTTTAGAGTCCCGGTGGCCTTAAGTTGTGCTTGTTATGAGAGGACTCTGGTTCTGACTGAAGACTTTGGGCACTACTGTAATAATAAATAAATAAATAAATAAATAAATAAAAGTGTGGTCCTGGGATGGCACTGCCAAAGCCCTTTAAGACAGAGGAGCTTAGCTGTAATTACTAATATGACAGGATCCATCTAATATACCTTGGTAAGGGACTGAAGAGAAGATACAGGTGACTTGAACTGATTTCCATTCTAACCCAAATAGCTACAGCTCTAGCATATTCTCCTGGATTTTAGTGTAGCATTCCAGTTTCTCCCTAAGCACAATTAGAAATTGAGTTGAAACATTTTTTTAAATGTATTTGTGTGGGTTATGTGATAAAACCTACTTAAATGTGATATCTACTTAATTGCCAACCTAGTGCAATGCTGCTGACATTATAAGAGATTTAAATGAAAACAATCTTACAGCAAATGTGCAAGACCAGGTATCAGGGAATTTGGTGTCTATTTCTTTCTCTGGCCCAGGCTTCCTATTTGATCTTGCACAAATCATGGATATGTTTACTAATCTGCAAAATGGACATTGTACCTTTACAAGGATACTGTGAGACTTAATTTGTTAATTTTGTGAAAGTGCCTTGAGAGTTTTTTTTTTCAAGATGTTGTATAGATGGAAAGTATTATTATAAGAAGAATAACAATAATAGGAACTGTACACATATTTTCCACTGCATAACACTACCCCCCCCGTGTAAACAGATAGTCACGAGTCACATTCGGAAGCTACCTATTAAAGCATATCATATTGGGAACTCCCATGCTTAAGGGAGTAGAATAGTGGAAAATATCTGCAACTCCCTTACCTCCCTTGCTGACTCAGTTACTGCCAGACACGGTAGGTTTCCCCATTCTCTTGTGACTAGTGGGGAAAATCACCCTCAAGAAAGGCACACCCGTTGTCAGTAGCAGCAGGGATAGGAGGATGAAAGAGACTCTTGTTAGTATTGGTCCTATGGGATAACTGCTGTGAGTCTTAGAGTCTTTCTATCCCCCTTGAGCTTTCCAGGCCTTTACTTTGCTGCTAACGGAGTGAAATAATCCATGAATCTGACAATGTTTCTGTGTTGTCATCTTAACATAAAAACTCTGGTCTTGATCATCCTGTCACTAACACCATTTTTACTTAATTGCCTTTAGTGGAGTTATTGCTGATTTGTGCTCACAAAAGTGAAATGAGGATCAGACCTTCTGAAAGTCCCTCATGGCAATGCACATGGATACAAAAGCACCTCAATTCACATAATGATATACAATGTAGGTGCACAGCTAGTAGCATAACATATACAATGAGGAGGATGGAACTTTATGTATAAAGAATTCACTATAACATTTTCCAGCATCTGTCTTTGCCCCAAAGTGAGTAAGTATAAGGCTGTTCTAACAGTGCATAGCTGTGCAGTCAAAGAAATGGTGTAATACATTTATCATTTCACCACTCAAGTGGGACCATCATAAGAAAGCTAGGGGTCCTAACCTCACAAGCTGTATAAATGATAAATGTATTATAATACTCTCTACCTTTATGTGTTCTTCCTTGATGTATGCTGTGTAAGAGGACCAGTATCTTAAGATCTCTCCTAAGACATTCTGTAAGGTAGTTTAATGTTACATGGATTACTGAATTATACTTTTAAATATATTCAGTGAATCAACATGTTAAATGATGATGCTCAAATCGTCGTTGCTTACCTTCAGGTTGCACCGCATCATTACAGTATCACTTGATGTGCCCGGGCCTGATAATATTTCTTGTTTGGCGTTTGCAGCCATCAGACATGAAAACAAAACAATTAAAATTAAATTATACCCTCAGTGTCTAAAAACTAGGGAGACAAATAAAAATAGCTGAGTGAGAGGGACGTTAATACAGGGAGATCTGTTTACAGCATTATGAAGACCTCAAAGGGATTTGTACATGCCTTCTGCCTGCAGTGATGTGTGTGAGAATTCCATGTCAGACTGTTTGGTTTAGCAAACAGAATTCCAAGTAATAGGGTTTATGAATAATATGGGCACCCACGGGTATTGTGCATTCACCAATAACTGGAACCATTCAGACAGAAACTTGGCCTTTTTTTCTTTCTTTCTGGTCTGTAATATTTTTTGTAGTTTACACGATATAGTACTCACTATACTGAGAGAGACTTTATGACCTTTTAACACAGCTGCCAGTCAATTTATACATATACCTCCTAAAATGCTTGCCACTTTTTCTAATGGAGATGAGCAAACCTCATCACCCCTGTCATTTTGCCTCACAGCTTCTTTTTGTTTTCTGCTTCTGTTTTGTTTTGTTTTTTGAATGTGCTCAGTAGTCAGTGCCTATGTTTTAAGAGCACAAGAGTCTGAGTTCTATCCCCACTGATTGCTTTGATACACAGGCATCTTCAATGTCCTGGCGTATGTGAAGTCTCTCATAGCCGTGGAGTCATTACAAACAACCAGAAAATCCCATCTCAGGACAGCCATTTTCTTTCAGGCTTTGTCTGTATTTACATGTCTATTTACTGGTTCCGAATGTTTCTAGAGAAAGAGATGATTGTGGTGTCATATGAAAAAGCAGGAAAGAATTTGAAAAAGGAAAGCATGATGGGCTAGGTGGCCTTTTCCTGTCCTTAAATATGCCTTATGTTCTTATTATTTCTAAGGCCATCAGTCTGTGGCAGTCTATCTATTTCTCATCACTCTGCTGCTCCTACACTACAGCAGGAAAAGGACATATGGAATCTTATAACCTTTCTGCACATACAGGATTTCTAGTGTCTTTGCCCATCTTCCTGAAAGTACAGTGTATATGGCTGTCGCCGGGAAAAAGACGGTGAGTTGCCATAATTTAACAGCAGAGGTGGGGAGCAAAGAAATAGTTGTTTAATGGAAGCACCTTTTTAAGCATTTCTGGTTATAAAAAAATTCAAATGGCTATTGATATCACTGTTTCAGTAGTATGCTAGATGGACTGAAAATTCATCTTACCCAGGCAACCTGTGAAGTACCTTTACAAACCCACATCAGCCCAAATCTTATAAATATTATTGAAGATGCTTTAAGGTACTAACAGCCAGTTGAGAGGTCCCTTGCTGTGTGTAAGATGAGGGGTTGTACACCAGGTAGAGGCAGGGAATTTATTGTTGTCCCATGGCGTCTTTGCAAGCTAGGCTGTTTAGCCAGTGCAAAGGAGTGTATTGCAGGCATAACGTATTATTTCTTTCCAAGCTTTGTACTGTTTCTCCAGAAGCTCCTGATGCATAAGCTGGGGGTTGGATAGGAATGGGCAAAATAAGTGGAATAGAGGGGAAATTTCCATTTAAAAATCTTGATAATAACATCTGGGGTTTAGATGTGGGAATGCAAAAAAAAGAAAAAAAGGGGTGATTTCTGAAAATGCAAAAAGGTTTGTGCTTATTTATGATTCTTCTGAGCTGATTCACTCACCTCTTAAATCAGGATATTGATTGCCAGCTGCAAGACATTTTGCTGAAGTTTCTGTCCGCAGGCACAGCCCTCCGCAGCTCCTACTGGCCGCGGTATGTTATTCCCAGCCAATGGGAACTGTAGGATGCAGCCAGCCACAGGGACGTATTGGCCATTGCTTCCTGCAGCTCCCATTGGCGGGGGACCATGGCCACTAAGAGCTGCAGGTGGGGGAAGCAGGTGTGCAAGCGGATGATCAGTGTTAGCACAATGACTCATGGCCTGTAATCATCTTACCCTGATGGGCCCCAAGTGACCTGCAGGCTGCAGATTGACCACCACTGTCTTAAACTGATGCCTGTAATGAGTTTTGTTTGAAATTTTCAGGCCTAGTTTTTATATTTGAACATGTAAAGGGCATTTTATTTTTTGACAATTTCTCCAGTTGATCTTTAGCAAAAATTGTTATTGCAAGATTAACTGGTATATTAACTTCATTTTTGTTGTATTGTCTATTTTTAGTTATAAATGCCAGGGTCAAAATGTCTTTGAGCTGTCCCATCTTCTGTAACTATACCTGCCTATTTTGCATTGGAGAGTCAAGATAGCTGTGTGGTTAAGGTACAGGATTGCAAGTCAGGACATTTGGGGCAAGATTCAAAGCTGAGGCAGATCAGCAAAACTTCCTTGCCTCCAATGGAGCTGTACCATTTTACATCAGTTGAGGATCTGGCCTTTGAATTCTATTTCCTATGTCTTCCACAGACATTCTCTCATGATCTTGAACAAGATATCTATTCATGCTGTGACTCAGTTTCATTCCTTGTAAAAAAGAAATAATAATTACATACTTCATTGGGGCAATGCAAGGTTAAAATTCATTAATGTGCAAAAAAGACTTTGAAATCTTTAGATAGAAAGAGCTATAAAAATAGAAAGTACCATATCTACCTCTATCTGAGTTGGGGGAGGGAGAAGGAAAACAAAACATAACTACAGCTTACAGAAGCAATTTGACTTCACTGTAACAGCAAATCCGACTCCGTTTTCCTATTGTTTGTCAATTTTCACCTTATCTACAAACTTTTCCCTCCACCCAATCCTTGATCCATTATTATTATGTTAACCCTCTACTTTAAATTACAAACTCTTTGGGACTAGAGTCCATTTTCTCCCCTTTCGTCTGTACAGCACCAAGCATATTGAAGGCACAACATAAATAGGAATATGGTATGTTACCTATGGTACGTTAAACTCATCCAGTTGTAAATTTACTGTGTGGCTTTTGGTTTTATATGGTATATTACTGCCTTTGTAGAAATCAGAGGTTATTTCAATGCTAAAAACTGGTCATGCTGACTTTCATTGTGCAGAGCACGGATTGCTTTTCATGCAGTGCAGTGGCTAAGAGAGGTGAGAGAACTGTCTATTTTGCAAAGAAAAAGCTGAGACTGTCCATTTCCTGCTACTTAGGACCTATTACAGCCGAATAATTTTATCATTTAGAATTTTAGATGAAAGTATAAATAGTCTAAAGCTGCACTGCATCCCAGAGGTGAGAGGATGGATTCTATTTGCCATCATAATATGAGATGTTTAGCCCCTGCTATGAACGAAAAAAAAAAAAGCTGCTAACTGGGAATATGTGGAGTTATGGTGCAGGTAAAAGACACTCTAGAATGCTGCTTCATAACAGTATGCAACAGTGAAATTAACACGTCTATTATCACTGTTTGCAACACTGCAGGAAGTTAATGGAAAATGGTTTAATCTTTTTCATGCTCCTCTAAAAGGAGAAACATACTATTTCACCTATGTGTTTGTGAATTTTCCCTCCTCTCTTATTTCCTGGCCAAATTCTTATTGCACAGCAGCTTCTATTATTTAGTGTCTCAACAACAGACTGAGTAACTAACTGTAGTTATCAAGGATCCAATCATTCATTTTTAGTAAGTGATGTCCTTGATGATCCATTGTGTTAATGGTTAGAAAAGGAAAGGATGCTGTGTTAACACTCCCTCTCTTGAATCAGTTTCAGGTAGTTCTGTTTCCAAAGCTGTTGAAGAAAAGGGATTAATTATACATTTCCATTATGACAGAGCCAACATCAGCAGCTACTAAAACATAATTTGTTTAGGTGGTAGTGCAGGCTGTTCTCTGATCAAGTTTTGTTTCCCACAGGGAGGCATCAGTCTTAAATTACACACAGCAAGCAGGCAAGAAAAAGGAAGCAAATAATAAAACACTTCCCAGGGGAATAAAAAATGAGGATCTGTCTCTAAGTATCCTATTCAATAAATAAAATCTACATTTCTGTCAGTTATTTTAAAAAATCAGCAAAAGAGTTCAGCTTTAATTAAAGGAGATTTGTATTTTCTTCCACACTGCAGAATTGTATTCTTGAGATTTCCAATGATATTTTACTTTTAATGCAAATATAATTTATTCTTAGGTTAAAATTTCTAACCACCCCCCACCCCCCCACACACACACCCAACAGAGAGAGAGAGAGAGAGAGAGAGAGAGAGCGAGAGAGAGAGAGAGAGAGAGAATGAATCTTTGAGAAATGCCGAGAGGAATAGAAACAGCGGATGTTTTATTTCCTTGCCTCTTCTGAGTCCTGAAAATTAAAATACATTAGCAACTTAGAATATTTTGGGGTATCATTTGATTTGGCCTATTTTGGGAAAGTATGCTTAGGTGTGATATGTGGTACACTTATGTGTGGTATGTTTGCTGATATGCTCAGGGTTCAACTGATTGCCGCAGTTGGGATTGGCAAGGAATTTTTTCCCCAGATCAGATTGGCAGAGACCCTGGGGTTTTTTCACCTTCCTCTGCAGCATGGTGCATGGTTTTAACTAGTGTAAATGATGGATTCTCTGTAACTTGAAGTCTTTAAATCATGATTTGAGGACTTGAGTAACTCAGCCAGAGGTTATGGGTCTATTACCGGAGTGGGTGGGTCAGGTTCTGCGGTGTCCAATGTACAAGAGGTCAGACTACAGTCTCTGAGTCTAAATACATGAAAGTTCACCTAGGCACCTAAAATTCCAAACGATGAAATTATTCTGCTGTAATAGGTCCTAAGTGACATGAAATGGTCAGTCTCAGCTTTTTCCTTACAAAATAGACAGCTCTCTCACCTCTCTAATAAGGTATTAAACACATACTTAACTTTACTTTTGACTTCAGTGTGACTACTCCTGCTTAAAATTAGGTATGTACTAAAGAAGCATACTGAATCAGGGCCCCAGAGGAATGTTTTGTATTTGCATTTAATTTTTTAACTGCAACAAACTGTTGTTTGTGATTTCCTACTGTAATTTGGCTTTTAATATAATTTCCCTGGACTATTTCAGCCTCACTCTATGCAGAGTGCACCAAGGAAAAAGCAAATATGAGCTAATGTCTTATTATCCAAACACCTTACGGAGAAACAATAAAAAGAAGGATGTGCCATGTGCCAGTTTGAGTTTCTTGTTACACCATTCCATTTCATCCCACTTCCCTGATTATATACCCAGTGGAACTTAATAGCCATTTCAGATTAAAAGATATCCATACAAGTTCTAAAACGCACATTATTTACCCCACAGACAGCAGTTACTCCTTTGAAGCTGTTATGGTCTGCCATATACTTGCACAATTAGATTCTTTTTATAAACAAAGGAAATAAGTATGTATAACATAATTCCTTATGGAGACTATTTAGTGAGTGCGCTCAGTAGGTACTTTGAAAATAAAAGTTAATATTTCCTTTATTTTTTAAACCTCCTGATTCTAACCTGCCAAAGGGATTACATAAAAACATCTAATCCCCTGCCAAAAGTTATTTTGATAAGAAAATAAAAGTGAGAGCTGTTTTTAATTATATAAATATCAACCCTTTCTTCCTTCTACATGCTTAAACTAGTAAATGTTTTTGGTTTTGTATGAGGTGTTTTTACAATTAAAAAATGGCTAAATGGATATTTTCACCTCCTTTGGGAAATGTGTAGAATGTCCAGATATGTGGTCTGAGAGCATATATGCCAAATACTTCTTCCAAATACGTGTAAATGACCAAGTCACATTGTTAATTCCCAAAGCAAACTAGTGTATCTGATGAAAATGCAGTTAAAACTTTATATGATGCTATATAAATGTCAAGAGAGTGACTATAAAAAACCTGGTTTCAGCTGACCTCAATCTTCTACATGTGTTCTCAGTCTCATTATTCATAACTGAAGTGAGGATCAAAGGATTAACATGTCCTGGTAACCTCAGATTACATCACTGTGAGCCAGAATTGTCACTCATTATAGAAGTGGCAGAGGCCACATGTGCTGTTGATACATTATGTGCATGTAATCTCTGAGGAGGGAGTATGAATTATGCTTGGACACCCTCAAGGAGTAGAATTTCTAAAATTGCTTGAATAATTAAGAGTTAGGCTGCATGCCTGAAATTGATATTGCTTACATGTAGAGCACTACATTGAATTAACCCTAGGTTTTTTGGTATATATTAAAATTACCTTCTCAAAGTGCCATATATACAATTTCTAGAGCAGATGAACTGCTGGTAGTAAAGCAGATGAATTGCCAACAGCCAGCAATTTTCTTCTGAACATTTGAAGATAGCTAGGAGACATCAATTTTGGGATGACTAGCAGACAAGCCATTCCACACTTCCATGGTTATTATCATTGTATGTTAATATATGTGTAGAAATATAGGTACATGTATATAATATATCCACAACCACACACTTGCTAGAAAGAGAGTGAGAGAGATAATATTACTATTAATATTGGTATATAAATATATGTATATGGGAAAGATATAAGAAAGGCAACCCTGGGAATAAAACCTGGGAAAATGAGACCGAAGCTTGAGAGAATCTAACTGTCATTAAGCAGGATTCAGTCTAATTAGTGATTTCATCTCATGGAAATTGGATATGAACAGAGTTAGAACCAGAATATTCATAGCATCAGATCCAGTGAATGACATTTAGAATTGCATCTGCTCTATATGATGTATCATTCTAAACCTCCTCATTCAAAGACAGAATATCAAATCAGTGACAGATTATGAAGTCTGATTATAAGCTTTGCATTTATAACAATGACTATCTCTGAGGAGCTTGTGAGTGAGAAGGGTAGGGGGTTACGGGAAAGGCCATATAAACAGAAATGTAAACCATGGAGAAGAATAGATCTTCTTTCTTTGCTTGTTGCTGCACCTGCTGTAAGTGAGGCTGTGGGAAAAGGACATATTTCACCTGGCATCACTTCAGTACATGAATTCCCCTGGATCTGGTTCAAATAAAAGAAGTCTTCTCTTCTACTCTCTAACATGCCAGTTTATAAAAAGAAAAGCTTTCCCTCTCTAATCCACATAAATAATTAAATCCTCCAAGATTCTCCTATTTTCTACGTTCCCACAACATTAAAATAGAAAATAAAAATCATTGTTTGGAGCAAGGCTAATTAATGACTTCTGCTTCACAGATAATTACAAAGTGGTGTCATGAAAGCCTGAACACTGAAACTTAAAATGGGGTCTTCACAGTTAATCTGTTCATTTAGGGAAAAGAACCTTTTTTTATTATCCCTTCTACCATTCAGCCTCTTAGGCAAATATTCTGCCTACAAGGCAGCGTCCAGTCAGTGATTTTATTTCACAGAATCAAAAAAGGGATTCACTGGATTAAGTATATTGGATGCATACGTATGAGTGCGTGTGTATTTGCCCCATAAAAAATAGTAAGGGTTTATGGTATAAATATGAGCACAATGACATAGATAAATGGGACAAATAAAACAAAATATACTGGTTAAATCCTGGCCCTACTGAAGTCAGTGGAAGACTGTTAAATCATCTAGTTTATTTTTTTACCCAAGATTGTTCCGTGTTTTATGGATGTTCTTAAACCAATATCCTGGATTAGAAAATAACCAAACCTGATAAAAGTTCACATCACAAACCAGTTCAGGACTATCCATATACAGTTTATGCTCAAGTGATATCTCCACTCTTTCTAAAAATATCTAAGAACAGGGCTTTCAGAACTTCCCTTGAGAAACTATTACAAAGTATAATATAGTTGACCTCAATATCAATAACTTCTCCCATATGAAATTGCCTCTACATAGCCTATATGGGAAAGGAACAAGACATATTGTGAGGCACAGACTCATTCAGAATGGTAAATCGGAAGAGGATGTGCATTTATAACCACAATTATAAAAGGCCTATACTGCTCACTTTCCTCTTGCACCCGCTGGAGTCATCATAGAGCTAGCTTCTGAGCAATTTGATTAATCTTCTTGTAGTTTGGTTAGGTAAAAACCAAGAAGTACTAAAAAGCTATTGTAGCTATTTCTTAAAAAATAAATAAATAAATAAATAAACAAAAACTTTATAGTTCTGCTAAGTTTTGAGGAGAAAGAATTGAAAAATTAAAAGAAAAGTGCAAAAACTTGCTTTCAGAATTTCACATGACAACATTTTGGTTTTTGAAGAAAACCAAAACCAGAAACCAGTTAGTATTTGGTTTTCCAAAACCCAATACCAAAATCTTTTCTGATTTTGGTTTTTGAAAACTGATATTTTTATGGAAATATTTTTGGTTTCAGCTTTTTCAAAAAATGATGAAAACAAATGCATGTGAAAAATTACATTTTGATTTAAAGGCCATTTTTTGCCTAAAAATATTTTGAAAAAAATTGTGTTTAAACCATTGAATTTAGAGTAGTTTAGAATTTATCAGCAATTCTGATTGTTAAATTGTCACATAGGCTTCATGAAGATGAGCACTGAGAAGCACTTGGAATGCAGAGTTTATGCTTTATGCAATAACAAGTACAAATAATAGATCAAGATACCATTGCAGTCTTTAAAATGGTTAGGTGGGAACCACTTTCCCTAGAAATTAAGTCTGTGCAGCCTTCACAACCTGGGCTACAAGCAAGTGGGAGCCAAGGCTCAGGCTGATCCTAATTTAGGAGATGCTCTTTCTGCACAACCTCCTAAATCTCACACACACCATGGAGAAATCAGTGCAGATCACTCCAGATTAAAACAGTGCGATTCTCTACCTAAATCTTTGAAGGAACCTGTTTCCTCTGTTTGTCAGAGGCTATTAGTCTATGGAATGGATGTATCCAGAATGAAGTGTTCCTATCAGTATGCTGCCTGGCATAAAGGATGGCAGACAACTACACAAACAGTTTCCAAAGACCTCAGCAGCAAACTCAGTTTCCTACAAATGTCATTTACCAGAGGTAGACTCATTTGTGAAGAGAGACAATAACAATTACCCACAATTTTTTTCAACACCTGACAGGAACTCAAAATCAATAACTAATATTTTACTTTTCACTGAAAAAAGAACCTCACATATGCCTTCCCTCCCCTTTTGTCTTCTTCTAAAAGTCCTGAAAAACTTTAATTAGACAAGGCCATGAATTAGTCTTATAATCCTGGTGTGGACTCATTGGGTGAAATCCTGGACCCACTAAAGTCCATGGCAAAACTCCCATTGACTTTAACAGAACTGGGATTTCACCCATTGTCTTTGATATTTGGATTTACTAGCCCATTCAAAAACACAAGAACAAAAAACAAAAAGCAAACGAAGCCTCTGAACATTCCTTTCATTAATTTCCTTTGATTAATATGATCTTTTCCTTACAATGGCTTTACTAATAGCCATTATCCACAAAGACTGTTAAAGAAGACTAAGCTTTGTATCCAGCTCTGTTGTCAGTAGGTTAGTGTTCCAGGAAAAAGAGAATTAAGAAGATACTGTACATGAGGTATTTCCTGATGGTTGTCTTTGTAAAGTCTGTTCTTTAAATTTGTATGTATGCCACTCTAGGTTGGATGTTTGTTTCACAAAACAAGGCAGGATGTCCTCCATTCTATTTAATTTCTTCTGGCTGCTAATCCCTGATAGTGAGATTCTGTAGAGGCAATTTCATGAGGAAGAAATGAAAATTGCTGATCAATAGAGCTGGTCAATTTTTTTGGATCAATTTCAATAAAAAATGTAGAACATTTTTTTTACCAACAAATATTTCCCTAACAGCTCTACTAGCCAGTAGAAAGAGTTCTCAGAAGATGTTTCTGTAGAACCACATATCTTGTACCCTCTTTGTTGTGTTTCTTTAAATATATTATATTGAGATAGAACAACTAATGAGAAACACCACAGTTTAGATCCATATTTTATGTCCATGCATCTGCTAATTGTATTGATCTGAATTCTTCTATACCTTGAGAGGATTGTAGGTCAGCGAAGGTAAAATAGAAATAAGTAATCTTTTTTTCCCTGACATTCAGCCAAATAGATAGTATCTAGTAGACTGAATAGAGCTGAAAAAGCAATTGTAAATGGGGAATCATCTTCTAATAGAGATATTTCAAGTAGAGTTCCACGGGATCTGTTCTTGTTCAATGTTACCTAGTATTTTTATCAATGATCTAGTCACTCTGATATCTATGACAATCTACAGTCCTCAATGGGAGCAGGATTTGGTCCTACAGATTAAATGGTCTGTTAAACTTTCTACAGACCACCACACTGAAAGAAAATATGAAATCATTGCTGTTAAAGTTTGTAGATGACATAAAATTAATAAAGTGGTAAATATTGATCTGGACAGGTCAGTTCCATAGAGTTCACTGGATCATATGGTAAGTTGGGCTCTCTTGGACAACATATGTTTTAATAAATACAAAATCATCACTCCAGGGAGCAAAGTGTGGCATGGAGGAGCATATCCCTTAAGCTGCAGAGCCATTTGCTAATAACCATTTCCATCCAGAGTCCAGGGACGTTGACCAACACCAGAGCCCCAATAAAGAAAAAAGTACCCCAAGATCTCTGGAATGTCAGCAGGCAAAGATTTGTCTACTGGGAGCTCTACAAGTAGCCAAAAAACAAGGAGGACAGAAGCTTCACAGTCGTTGAACAAGATGGTTGCCAATGAGCACCTGCTGGAGAAAGTTGCTACAGACACAATAGATATCAAGGCCAGAACCGCTACAACACACTTGACTGTTACCTCAATTAAGTCCTCTCTGCAAGCACTGGCAGGACTGGTGAATAAAGCAGGAGTGTGGTAGACTTTGTCACTTGAAGTTTTTTAATCAAGACAGTGTTTCTTTCTAGTGGATATGCTCTACTTCAACCAAGAGTTGTGGGTTTGATGAAGGAATCACATGATGAAATTATATGGCCTGTGTTATGCAGGAGTTAAAACTAGATCATCATAATAGCCCTATTTGTGCTTAAAATTTATGAATCTATTACTTTGCCATTGGGTTCTCTCACAGTTCAAATTTCTCTGTATTAAAATAAAGTGTATCCTGATTTATTTATTTTTTTTAATTTAATTTCTGCATTACATTCAAATCAGTTTACCCATCCTGAATCAAAACATTCAACCTGCATCAAATGGAAGAGGCTCTGGAAAGTAAAAAAACAAAAAAAAACAAGTAAACAAATTTTCTTCCTTTCTTCCTTTCAGCATGAGCACTTCAGTTGCAGCAGAACATTTGGCATAAGCCCAGCATGACTTCAGCCATAGGGGATGGAGTAGCCTCTTCATGGCTCGTAATGCTCACTCCAAACCTGTGGGGTGGCAATGGTGAAGGTAGGGAGAGGGATCACTCCCCCTACTCTCCCCAAATGTCTTGGCAAGTGGAACTGAGCAAGGGTTGATGCAAGCTACACCTCTCTTCCCCTTCCCCCACCTCCACCCCTCCAGAAGCAAGCGGGAGAGCAGGGAATGAACTGTAACTCAGAAAGACACACTTCATTCCTTCGGGGAGATGCTGCACCACATGCCGCTCCATTCACAGTGCTGAGAGAAAACTCTCAGTGTATCCCAAATGAGAAAAAGTGATGCTACTTTAGTATGTCAGACAAAATGTTTTGTGAAAATTAATCAGTTTAAAATACAGTATGAATGTTCTCATTGAGACCTACAGATCATTTAAATACTGTAGATTAACTGAACTTACATTTGTTTTGAAAATAGGCGAGGAAAAGAAAAGACATGGTAAGAAATTAAAACCAGCCTTTCTCTATGTAAAAAATGTGTACCAGAAATAATACCCAAGTAAGGGTATTATTTTTAGAAGGCAGAATCTGAAACGACATGCCAAGAGATGTCAAAATTGATTGAAATGCTCAACCTTGACAGCTCTGAAATTTGCAGGTTGAATACCTGCCACAATTTGTGCATGATCCTCTATATTTTTCAGCCAGTAGGTTTGGATATCAGTGTAATATAAATGGATGAAGGAAATCAGGAAACTATAAGACATTTGCTAGTCCTATTTCAGTCCCCTAGCCTCGCAAAATGTATATTATTCACCACTCTGATACAGTTGAAAGGCTAGGACTAATGTGGATCACTGAAAGATTTTTTTTTCTTTTTTTTTTTTGCAGCGTACAATTTTAAACACGTCAGAAAGGTCAGATTGGGCAGACTTCTTATGCAAAATTGATTCTTCTATAGCCGGATGAATCTGCTTTTATTATTAGAGTAAATAAAACAATATGTTCCTGTTTTGTTTTGTTTTTTTTAAACTTATTTCTCCATAAGCAAAGTTATGTAGGAAGGAAATGCCATGTGGAAATGACAAAAAATAGCGCTGATTCTGCTCTGTTACATGAGTGCAAATCTGGAGTAATTTTATGGAAATTGATGAAATTATACTTATATAAAAAGGGTGTAATTAAGAGGATAATCAGTTACAGCATGTTTTCATTAAAGTAATAGAGCACATGCAGCTATAGAGCATCTTCTGTCACATGATCCCAAAGTATCTTAAATATGTTAATGAAATAAGCACACACACTCATGGAAGTAAGTATTATTAATATTATTACAGCTTGAGAGACAGGAAAACTGAGTCATATAGAGGTAATGTATACTGCCTACGGTGACACAGTAACTCTTTGGAACAGCTGGGAATAGATCCCAGTTATCCTGAAACTCATTTCTATACTTGGACAACTGACCCATCCTTCTTTTCTGCAAAGAAGGAAATTAAACTAAGGGCTAGATTGTGTCAGCCCAGAATAGTGAGTAGCAATAGCATGCCAGCTGGAACATTGTCAGACATAATACTCCCACTTAAATCCCATTGAAGGGCCAAATGCTGGCCCCACTGAAGTAAGTGGAAAATGGGAGCAGGATTTGGCCATACAGACTTAGGTGGGCTATGGAGCCTTGTATGGGCCAGCACTTTGGACTGTTTCCCATCTTTTAGTATAAAAAGTGAGTCTGGAACTCTCTGTTTAAAATCTGAAAATAAATTTCTCTCAGTCTGCCAGTTCAGATTTTTTCTTTACTATTTTTTCTACCATTTTTTCCTCAGACACCTCTAGTAGAAATCCTGATACTCTGTTCGATATAAAATTTGATTTTATTTACTTTGCTTGACCATAACTATATATGCTCAATGTGAGATATTTACACTAAAGGATTAATTATACTTTAGCAGTCTCGTGGTTAGATTTCTTTGTTCATGACCTTTGACAAAATTAACCACTGCATTTGTTAACCACTGTACAGGCATCTATTCCTTCATAAATAGAGATGCAATATTTAGAACAGTTACATTTTCCCCTATAACAAAGTAGATAAAATAGGCACTCATATACTTATGTATTCTGTATTTAACATAAGTCCATAACTAAATCCTGATGTTTTGATGAGTAAATCATAATTAGATATAGTGCAATTGTGAGTAAAGAAGTAATAAAAAAGTATCCTTGAAAATTCATTAAACTTGTTTTCACATCTAGGAGTCAGATTTTTGAGTGTCTTTTAGAGGGCGAGAGTGTTTTTGTTTTATTTTATTTATGTTGACGTTATGTTACTGATTCAGTTGAAAATCTTCTTATAAAATCAACAGAGCCATTAGTATTGTTTGGTCTCTTTCTTTGACAAACTTTTCCATTTCTTGATACTTTTCTGCATACTTTATTCTTTTGCAATAAAGGAAAAGATTACAAACATCTTCTGTCTCCTCAATGAGAAAACTAGAGTTCTGAAATGGTAGTTAGTTTTGTCCTGCAAAGAACTGAGAAAACTTTTTCTTTTGTATTGTTTCAGGTGGGTTTGTTTTAGGATTTAGAAATCATAACCAGATTCTGTCCCCCTTTATCATGCTGAAATGTCCCACTGATTTCAATAGAGAGGTGGTATAATTGTACCCAGGGATATTTGGGTTTACATTTTTTTAAAATGTCCATTTGAAGTTGAATATTTAGGAGAGATCTAACCCCCTGTCCATGGTATGTGTAGCATGGGTTACTCAGCCATTGTTTCTCCCATCTTGCTTATAGCAACTTCTGCAGTGAAAAGTGGGAACTTCTGAGAGGGAAGGTTATGATGAGGAGGCACCTTTCTCTTCCCATCTCTCCTTGCAGTACTGGCCATTTAATCTCTCTTGTTCATGCCAGGTCATCTCGAACCTTTACATTGACATTTCTCTCTCGCCCTCCTTCATAGTATTAAATCCTTTTCCAGCACAGTAGTTAACTAAGGAATCTTAGAACACTGAAGATTCCATATGTGCTATATTTAAGTCTATGTTTTAGTCACAGGTATTTTCAGTAAGAGTCATGGACAGGTCACAGGCAGTAAACAAAAATTCATGGCCTGTGACCTGTCCATGACTTGTACTATATATGCCTAACTAAAACTTGGGCCAGGGGTGTTCTGAGGGGGGAAGGGGTGGTGGGCTGGGGGCCTGGGTATGCTCTGGGGGGGCAGGTCAAGTGGCCATGGGTGATCTGGGGGGGCAGTCCGGAGACACCATGGGTGCTTGCCTGGGATCCCCACAGGTGCTGGGGAGATGGGTGGTGGCATGCAGCCTGGGACCCCTACTAGTGCTGTGTGGGAGGGGTTGGAGGGGCTGGCAGGCTCCCTACTCAGCTCTGAATAGCTCCCCGGAAGTGTTTAGCATGTTTCTGCAGCTCCTAGGGGGAGGGAAGGCTGGGGGTTGCCACGTGCTGCCCCCACCACAAGATCCGGCTCTGCAGCTCCCATTGTTTAGGAACCACAGTCAGTGGGAGCTGCAGCGGAAGTGCCTGTAAGCAGACGCCTCTGACCCCGCCACCTAAGAGCTGTAGGGACATTCTGTCTCCTTCAGGGAGACCCCCCCAGGTAAGCGCCACCCTCACCTCAACCCCCTGGCACACCTTGTCATAAACAAATAGTTAAGGGTTAATGTCTCTTTTATCTGTAAAAGGTTAACAAACAGGGAACCAAAAACACCTGACCAGAGGACCAATCAGAAAACAAAATACTTTCAAATCTCGGTGGAGGGAAGCCTTTGTTTGTGTTTTTTGGGTTTTGCTTTGTTCTCTCTGGGTCCTGAAAGGGACTAGACGTGCAACCAGGTTTCTTGCCAATCTCCCTGCTACAGTCTCTTACATGTTCAGAACAGTGAGTATTAAGTAGGAAAGGTGGTTATAGTTTTTTGATTGTTTTCTGTATTTGCAAATGTGTAGTTTGCTGGAAGTATTTTAAATTGTATTTTGCTGGGGTGGGGGGCTTCTCTCTAGTGTCTATAAGCTAAAAGACCCTGTAACTTTTACCATCTAAATTACAGAGACAACTTTTACTTTTTTTCTTTCTTTTTAATAAAAGTTTTGCTTTTTAAGACTTGTTTGATTTTTCCCCTTGTTGAGGCTCAAGGGAATTGAGTCTGTACTTAACAGGGAAGGAGAAGGGAGGGGAAAAGGGTGGAATCCCTTTGTTTTAGATTCACGGAGCTTGAATCTGTCTCTCTCTCCAGGATAGCACAGGGAGGGAACGCCTGGGAAGGAAAGAGAAGGGGGAAAAAAACCTGATTTCTCTGTGTTGTGATTCAAGGAGTTTGAATCACCGTGTTCTCCTAGTGTACCCAGGGGGGGAAAGATCTGGGAGAAAGAAAGGAGAAGAGGGGGGGAAATGCTTTATTCTCCTTTGATGTAAGACTCAAGGAATTTGAGTCTTGGGGTCCCCAAGGAAGGTTTTTTGGGGGGACCAGAGTGCCCCAAAACACTATATATTTTTGGGTGGTGGCAGTTTATCAAATCTAAGTTGGTAATTAAGCTTAGAGGAATTCACGCTGGTACCCCATTTTTTGGACTTCAAGGTTCAAATTGGGAATAGAATACCATGACACACCCAAACTGCTGCTGCTGGCCCGGGGCTGCCCAAGTGTTTGGGCAGCCCCTGATCCAGCTTCACTGGATGTTGCAAAAGTCACTGAGGTCACAGAATCCATGACTTTTGTGACACCTGTGACAGACATGCAGCCTTAGCTATAGTCTATAGGAAAGCGACTTGTTCTTTCAATCTTTATCTGAAAACTAAAATGAGACTATTTTAATCTAAAATAAGAATAGCAATGATTGGGGTCATATTGAAATTCCGTACAACTTAAAATGTATGGCTTAAGTTTATATTGTGGTACAGTATGTTTTCTATATTTTAATAAGAATGAGAGTTATATCAAAATATTTTTCTGATTTTTTCACTGATATATATTTCATAGTGATTTCATAGAGAATTCTATAATAGCAAACAGTTATTTTTAAATGAAAAACCATGTTTTTATAATAAAAAGAATAATAGAAGGTAGTGGGTTATAACTTATCAGATTTTCATAGGATATGATCTTATCAGAAGATAAATGAAACACTTCAATAATAGTTAAAAATATATTTCCAGCTTGCAAGATATATATGTTGTTGATTTTATCTTGTTTTAATTATGTTTCTTAGCATAATCTTCTGGTGACAGAATGCTCAAGACATATCAAACGGAATAATGGGTTACCTATCCTATTGATTTAACTATCACTTCTAGAAACTGATATTGTGTTTTTACTTGGCAGTTTTTAATAGGTACTTTCAGGCAAGCTAACCCTGCAAATCTTGATAACTATAGATCATATTATCCTAAGGAAGAGAATCATAATACCTTCTTGAAACGTGCAGTAATCGATTAAATTTACCAAGCATTCAAACAGATGCCCAGGCGCATTATGTCAGATGCATCAAATATATAAAGATGTAAGATAAGAAAAAATATCTGTATTAGACAAGCTTAGCATAGAGCCTATACAGCCATAAGTAAATACCTTTAGACTTATCTTGTACAGATTCAGACTACAGACCACAAAGCTTTTGTTTCCAATCTTAGCTTCAGTACTTCATTGGGTGCACATTCAGAAATTACTGTTCAGGCAGATTATGTATATATTTCAATATCAGAATCCTTCTCAATTACTTTTAACTACTGGGCTTTAGATCTAGAAGTGTCATAGGTAAAATTTTGTTCTTTTCCAGCTTCATTTTCTTTCTTCATGCTATGGTCATTATGCTAGTTATACAATAAATATATTTTAAAAAAGACTAAGCTATCACTCAGAGCTCAATCCTGAGGTCCTTACTTAGATAAAATGTGCACAATGTGTGTGTGTGCACATGCACGTGTGTGCGCATGCATATACAGAGATATTCTGATAGCGATGCCTATAGTTAAGGCTGGCTAACACTTAAAGGATGACGTTTTCAGTTGCTTCTAATTTTACCAAACTTGAATAATTTAGGCCAAAACTTTCCAGACAGGTGTCTGCCTCAGGATCATTATTTTTTTTAAAGCTTCAGCAAAATAGTTCAGCAATTTCTGATAAGGTTATATATATGGTATATAAGGTTATATATATATATATAAGGTTATATATTAAGAATTTGTACATCTTTTGTGTAGAGAATGTCCAGTATCTGCATTCTTTGAGCTCAGATTTGAAATTTGGCCATGAAAATCTATCCCAGTTTGGTTAAATTATAAGACACTGAAAATCTCAGTTCACGAATGCTCAGTAGACACTTGTTAAGACTTACAGTTTGGCAAAACTTTTTGGTTTTTAGGTTTCCTGTTTTTCAACAAAATGTTACAATATTCCATGGAAAGCAGACACTTTTTGAAAAAAAAAATCTATTTGATAATATTTACTTGAAAAATAGTTTGACTGAAAAATCCAACCCAGCTGTTGCCACAATTTAGCCCACATTATATTACAGTTTCTGGTGTGTATCCATTGAGATCAATTTGTTTCAACTTGGGTGGGTGCCTTTAATTTGTATCTACGTCTGTATTTGGTATCTATCAGATTTATACTCATAAATCAGCACTTTGATTCCTACAATATGGATCTAAATGCTTACTTTTAAGCATTCGTGTTTTTACTATGTGTTATATGCCCACAGTGTGCTCTGTATTATACAATACACAGAGACAGTCATGGTGTTGGCCCTAAGGAATTTAAAATCTAGGGACAGTTCCCCATCAAATCAGTTTAGAGTAGGGTGACCAAACAGCAAATGTGAAAAATTGGGACAGGGGATGGGGGGTAATAGGATCCTATATAAGAAAAAGACCCAAATATTGGGACAGTCCCTATAAAATTAGGACATCTGGTCACCCTAGTTTAAAGCCATTGAAGTTAATGGAGCTATGCTAATTCACAGTAGATGATACTCTGACCCTAAAGTTTCAATTGAGGTATTCAGGCTCTGTATACAGTAAATAATGGAGCAAATAATTAAACAATCAATTTGTGAACACCTTGAAGATAATAAGGTGATAAGTAACAGCATGGATTTGTCATAAATAAATTCTATCAAACCAACCTAATAGCTTTCTTTGACAGGCTAACAAGTCTTGTGGATGGGGGGAAGCCGTAGATGTGGTAAATCTTTTTTGATATTGTCTCTCATGACCTACTCATAAACAAACTAGGAAAATACAACCTACGTAGAGCTACTATAAGGTGGGTACATAACTGGTTGGAAAACCATTCTCAGGGAGTAGTTATGAGTGATTCACTGTCAAGCTGGAGGGGCATATCGAGCAGGGTCCCGCATGGATCAGTTTTGGGTCCAGTTCTGTTCAATATCTTTATCAATGATTTAGATAATGGCATAGAGAGTACACTTATAAAGTTTGTGGACTATATCAAGTTGAGAGGAGTTGCAAGTGCTTTGGAGGATAGGATAGGATTAACATTCAAAGTGATCTGGACAAACTGTAGAAATGGTCTGAAATAAACAGGATGAAATTCAGTAAGGGACAAATGCAAAGTCTTCCTCTTAGGAAGGAACAATCAGTTGGGAAATGGGAAATGACTGCCTAGGAAGGAGTACAGTGGAAAGGGATCTGGGGGTCATAGTGGATCACAAACTAAATATGAGTCAACAGTGTAACACTATTGCAAAAAAAGCAAACATCTTTCTGTGCTGTATTAGCAGGAGTTTTGTAAGTAAGACACAAGTCATTCTTCTGCTCTACTTCAAGCTGATTAAGCCTCAACTGTAATATTGTGTCAGTTCTGGATGCCACATTTCAGGAAAGATATGGACAAACTGGGGAAAGTCCAGAGTAGAGCAATAAAAATAATTAAAGGTCTCGAAAATGACCTATGAAGGGAGACTGAAAAATCTGAGTTTGTTTAGTCTGGAGAAGAGAAGACTAAAAGGGGACATCAACAAAGTTTTTAAGAACATAAGGAAGAGGGAGAAACAATGTACTTCCTCTGAGGACATGTCAAGAAGCAATGGGATTAAATTACAAGAAGGACAGTTTAGGTTGGACATTAAGAAAAACTTCCTAATTGTCAGGGTAGTTAAACACTAGAATAAGTTGCCTAGATAAATACCTCTCAGGGATGGTCTAGATAATATTTAGTTTTGCCATGAATGCAGGAAACTGTAATAGGTGACTATTCAAGATCCCTTCCATTCTTAAGAATCTATGATTCTGTGTAGAAGTAATCCAACTCAGGCAGAACTCCAGGAGACATTGTGTCACAGATATTTACAACAAGTAAATTTTCAAACAAATTTACGTATCTAAAGATAGAAATCAGTGGGAGTTAGGTACCTAAATTACTTAATCACTTTTGCAAATCATGTTAAGGAAGTATCTGCTGAATCTTTAGGTGTCTACATAACTTTGTTAATCTGTAAAAGTATTTTAGAGAAACTTGGAGCCTATAGAGATGAGACTTGCTTATGTTATAAAGAAATATGTTGAAATGTACGTAGGTCCAAAAATCTAATTCCTAAAAATAGGCTTGATGATAGTCAAGCAAGGTGTGGTAAAATATGAGTGAAGTAAAGTGAGACAGCTCAGAGGCTAGTTGGACATAAGTTAAGACATAACCCCACATCACATGGTAAACATATTTGGGTCCTAATGGCTTTTAACTAGTGTTTTAGACAAAATATTAATGTTTTGGAAAATGTTGTCTATGTTGGCAGTTATTGGTATGGCATTTATATAAATATTAATTAAAGATGAGTTTGATATTAAATAGTCAATGAGGGAGTAGATGGTATTTTAATTATGATAGCAGAAATATAGATATGGTAAAAGCAAACAATGCTAATTAATTAGAGGTGTTATTATAATTGATTAGCAAAAGAGTAGCAGGCTACTTTTAGATTTGGCACACCCACCCACCATCAAGGTACCATTAGAGAAAGAATTATATCTACTCTTCCCATTCAAGGACTGATCATCCCTGGATGCATCATTTTATCTTAGAATGTAAGTATTAATGCAGTGTATGGTTACATTGTAATGCCAGTTTGCTTGAAATATTTTATTTTAAATAACATATTTAATTTTATTACTCCTTGTTTCATTCATAGTCTTTTACTAAATTAAACTATATGTAATCACCCTGGATGCTTGAACCTTAAATAATTTGGTTAATTTTTATTCCTTATCTTTAAACTACTGACTGGGAATACATAAATCAAAGGTTGAGAACAGCGGTATGGCTGCTGTATTACCCTTGAAAAAGGTTCATCAGGTTCTCCTCTCCTCCAGGGCCAATTCCATATACTTCCATGATAGTAGCACCAGAAGCAACAACTGCCACTGTGTCCAGTCCCTGCGGTAAACAAAGGGGGACAACTCCCTGCACTCATTTTCCTAAACCTCGGCATTTGCATGGGGTCTCAGCACCACTAAGCCCTACATAAAGGACAACATACAATACACAGAATAGCATACTGTTATTAAATCTCTTTCATGAGTGAAAAAAATGCATCTACTGCAAGCTTTTCTAATAATTCTTTCCTTATTCAAGTTCAACTGACTATTGTTATTTTTTTTCCACTTGAAAATTTCTGAGTGCATTTTACATAAAGAAAGAGAAAAAAAGATGATTTTTTCTGTTATTTACATATTTCCTATGTCTGATAATTTTCTTCATTAACATTTTTTTCTTAATGGAGTTGAATAATTAATTAATGGTGGTTCAGTCTCCTAGCTTTGTAGTGGATCATTATAGATCCTTCAGTGTTACCTTGAGGCCAAGGGGGAACTATCTTCAAAAATCTCAAATTACAGAAATAATTTGATTGTCTTTTCCCATAAAACATTCTTTTTTAGAATACAAAATTAAAGAGATCCCTGAAATTTACCTACCCCTCAGAAAGAAAATAAAACTGAAAGACACTCTATATTTTCTTTGCTAAAACTTTACTTCTTTTCAAAATTAGAAGAATGCAAGCTTTTCACTAAATAAACAAATGAATAAATAAATGAACAGATTTCCTATGATCCACCAAGACACTGAATTTCCTTTGCCATTTATTCTGAAATGTTCTGATAAAATGTCAGGTTGACAAATATCTCACTAAGCCTCCGAACACAAGGCTTTTAACAATCGGAATCTTCCTCTGAGATCCTACCCTGTCTTTCTTTGAACCACACATTATATAAAACTCTGAAATATCTGAGTTTAATTTATTAATGGGAACTCAACATGAACTATACAAAGATATTTAAGCATTGTCGTCAATAGAAAAATGTCCATTGACTTCTGTAGTGTCAGGATTGCAATCGCTATATTTCTGAATTGCATCATAGGCTCTTTTGCTCATTTTATACCATTAATTGATCAATTTTATGCACAATCACCTTTTTTATAATTAATTTTGGATTAAAGGAAGTACATTCACAACATTCATCTCTCTCTTGTTTTATGTTTTTACCATGTAAATATCAACAAAACAACCGCAAATGTGAAATTCTAATATATACATATATACCACAAGCTGGTTCTCATGCTCACTTCATTTATGTCTTTTAATGCTAATATCATTTTGTATATCATCATTCCAATCTAATCATAGCATTATGGAAAAATGCTTTTTAATTCATAATATGCCCTATGTTCCTCCTTCTAACAATATATTGGAGCAACCAATTTGCCCTGATCTTGCAATTAGCTCAACTTGATGCACACATTTTACATAAATATAGCTGTGTCAGTTTAGTATTAAAGTGTGTTATATGCTGAGTAATCATAATTCAACTAATTTTAATGAAATTCCAAATGGCAGACTATCATGAAATGTCATCATACTTTTTTTTAACAGAACATAGTGAACTATAAACACTCAAATGTAAGGGCATTTTTCAGAGACAGTGCATTTAAAAATAATTAATTTTCCTAGTTATGGTCTGGATCCTTGGCACTATCTTTACACTCATCATTGAAAGGCTGGCAGGACATCAATATATTTCATGTTTATTTCTTTAATTGTCAAGCCATTTTTTATTGTGTTATTTACAATTGTAAAAAATACTGTACAATCATTTGTTACATGTAACAGATTTTGTTCTTGCAAAGAATACTATGTACTTTATGTAAATATAATCAAAGTAAAGACTCATTTGTATTGAACGTCTGGCCAGAGACCAGTAGGGAGTACTAGAAGGATGAATAATGACTCTCCCTGTCCAGTGACTAAATATTACCAAAGAGTTTATTTCTGGTTAAGAGAATAGTGGGTTTTGGTGTGCTACTATTGTTTGCTTGATTTTCTCCCTCTTCTCTTTTTCAGGTTCTTGCTGTTAAATCACTGATCATGTACACCAATTACATACTGAACAGTCTGGTAGAATGTCTGATATTCTAGTTGTTCACAGTGGAAACATTTACAGGAAGTTATATTTCCTCTTTACATGTATGTCCAGAAGTGATGGTTTTGATGTGCTTGATAGCACAGAAAAAGTTTAGAAATACAGAAAATTGATTATGAAGAATTTAAAGGATATTCATAGATGTGAGTTGTCATATTTTTAAAGACAGATACTTACTGCAGGAGTTCATTTAAATACAGATGAAATAGGCTACATAAATCTTGAGAATTACAACTAACTGAGTTCTAGGCATACACAATTTTAATTCTGGTGCAGTCAGAATGTTCAGAGTAAGTATATCACAGACACAGAGCAGGAAGGAAATGCAATTTATATGGGTTCTGCAAAATGCTACAAAACTTGATCCTAGTTTCTGTCACTCATAGAAAATGTTATTTGAGGGCAAAAAACTTACAGTATATTGAAAACTTGCAATAGCCCTCAGGTGGTTAGTGCCAATGTTTGCCTGTCAAATTTCTGACCACACTACCTGATCAATAATTGAATACCATTTCTTTGAAAAGTCAGTCATTTCATTTGATTGAGTCTCAATTAGTTTTTTTTTCTGCCACCTTCTGCCATCCTAATCAACAATATTACTACTAGGTTGAATCTGAGCAAGTACACATCTTTCCATTATTGGGAAATCTGACAAATTCAACTTGTTTTTATTCAATAAAAACTTGCTGTTGCAGCATACTACAAGTAATTCTAGATATGATGCTTATCCTTTGCAAAACTTTCAAAACGGGTGTTTGGAAAATAATCAGTCACTCCCCTGCCCTCCAGTATGACAGGTTGATGTATTTTGATTTAACACGTGAGTGACAGCTTCATACAGTTCTATCAATAGCCTATTTAAGTGTAACACCAGATCCCCAGCTGCAATAGGGCAGTTTTGAGCTGCTCTGCCAAAACAAAGGATGTATTGCCAGGGCATCTCGACACTTTAGTGATCCCTTGCTGCTGAAATGACCCATAGAGTCCATATGTAGTTTACACAAAGCAGCCATCAGATTGTTCTTTGCTGGGCCAGGGAGACTAGTGTATTTCAGATTACCACTGGGTCAGGAGAACATAAAGGTGGCTTGAGGCCACTAATACATCTCTGAGTCTGGAGCTATGCCAACTGCTTTTAAACTGTAGCTCAAGATCTGGCCAACCATTTCAATTCTTTGCAACATTTAACCATTGGGGACATATTATGGTTGTCTGACAAGCAATTCCATTGATCTTAGATTAACAGCTAGCAAGCAAATAGGATCAGGCCTTAATTATCTAGACCCCAATAGAACTCAATTTTTGCTATAGATTTCCATAGGTACAGTATATGATTTTTATTTATCATACACATATGAAAAATTCTGTGATAGTTGCTGAAAGGAAAAAGACCCACTGACATGACTTTACATTACAGTAGGAAAATTATGTATTAGAATAATTATGCCTTGGCCTAAATGTCCAAGTATGATGGTACTGAAATTTGGCTTCATTTCAAAATGCTCCAGTCTATGACAGTTTGGTATAGAAAAGCTAGAGATCTATCTATCTATTATAACAAGTGTGGAAGAAATTCCAAGATGGGACAAAGGACAAATTTGATTCTTTTCCAGTAGGAAAGAAAATAAGACCTTACATTCTTAGTTTTTTAAAAAAATCCTACTGATTGCCTTTCTATGAATATGTTTATGCTATTAAAACATCCTTTATGCATCAACTATGATTGTGTTTAATAACAGAAATATGTTAAAACAGCCTCCTACTCTATTTATTTAGCATGCACAAGAATAGCTTGCAGTACTATATTACTGAAATATTATTTCATTTCTTAAAAGAAAATAATCTTCTCTTATGGACAAATTCCAGCCTTCGATACATCTATGTAGCTCTGATTGAAGACATTGGAAGCACTTCACATGAATCCAAGGTCAAAATTTGGCCTTTAATGTAATGATAAGTAATTAAATGCTAGCTTGGGTAATAATGGAATTTGTGCTAAATATGCATGAGTCCTGAATAAATGTATTCACTCCCCAGAAAGATCTAAATCTCACATGCCAGTAAGTCAATTATATGTAATAGCTGCATTTTCCTAACTTCTAGTGAGATCCATTTTACAAATGAACTATCCCACTTTGTTTGTCACATCCATTTATTTCCTTTGATGTCTATCTCCTCCCCACCAAGCATGTGTTCAAACTATTCTGTCTTCTGCATAAAGTTTAACCTCGTACAAGTTGAACAAGAAGCAGGCGCAAAAAGGACAATCGTAGAGCATGAAGTTTACTTGTGTTACCTCATCTCAGAAAGATCCTGTAGTGGGAGTTAAATTTGAGAAGGAATGTATTTTTCAAATACCAGTGTTTGTAAATCATTGGTCAGTATGTGTTCTGTGTCCCCCACTGTGCTTAATGCATATAAGATAAGGATCTTGTAACCTTTTATTTTATTTAAAGTTAATTTAGTAATGTGATATTACTTGTGGGTTTGGTTCTGGTGGATACAATTTCAAGGTCAACAGAGTGACGTGACCTCTGTTACCTGCTTCAGATTTAGAGTCCCTAGGACCACATAAAGACGAAGGATAGTAACCATTCATACATTTACAAGTACAAGGTATAGACTGTTTTACACGTTTTATTAAAGTTACAGATAAAGTTATGATTACCCAAGCATATAGAAATTCTATAAAGTCCTAGGCACAAGTTATAAATATAGTTAAACTCACATCCTCCTAGATAGTGTTAGGGTTTGATGTGTCCCTCATGGATTGATCATCAGTAAGGGGAGGGTTCCTGCTCGAGTTTCCTATAGGGAATTCAATTTTCCTAATTTAGCATTCTCTTTTTATAATGTAATTATGATTATACCTCATTAGCATTTATGCACATAGTATACTCTACAGTTAGGGCATATGTTATGTGGCAGAGCTCTGACCTTGCCCTAATGGGTCCTGCGCTTCTAGGCGGTTTATGCTAGCCTCAGTGGTTCACTGTGACTCTCCACATAGACCTTCTCTCTCCAGGTCCAGGGTTACAGTCTACTGAGCCCTTTTTATAGGGCCTTAATTAATGGTCTCATCTGACTTTTTGCAGGTTAATTAGAGTCAGGTGTTCTCGTTAGCCTGGAGCAGCCCCTGCTCTGGTGAGTCAGGAAACAGAAAACTGTTATTCCAGTGGCCAGTATATCTGCCTTCTGCTATTCTGCTGTACTCAACTGGCTTGGGATTATCACAGTTAGAAAAGTTTGACTACCAGATATCTTTCTAAGCAAAAAGTTATTTTACTGTTAATTTTTCACAATATCACCCATTGGTGCATCTTTTCCAGTAATCTTGTGGCATAGGGTCATTCTTTGGTCCTGTATGTCAAGCATATCTTAAACCTATGGCCTAGTATGGCTAAGCTAAAATCAAACAGGCTGAGGCCTGTAGGCCTTGCATATGAGCCTTACTTTCTTAGGTACCTAATACATAATTATCCCTTCTAACTACTAATCAATCTTATAGTTCTATAATCCTACAATTTAACTCTATTTAACATACAATGATTATATATAACATAACATGCTAGTTAACAATAACACCACACAATAAATGAATAATAAATTAAAATCATTGGCTACAGTCTGTTATAGCTCTCAATTGAGAAATGGTTCTTTATATCATGCTATAGAGATTCATAGATATAGTGCTGAAAGGTTTTCTGCACAGTATCAGCTAAGATGGTAGTGGGTGCACCAAGTGCACTAGGATTTTATTTGGTTTTGAGACCCATGATGTTGAGAGGAGCAGAGTTATTCTGTGAGGTTCTATTTACAGTAAATTTTATTATATATTTTCCATCAAATCTTAGTTTGGGTTTATATCTGAAATACAAATTCTTCATGAGTTATCTTGGAATGCTACAGGTTTGATTTTGAAATAACCATAATTTAAATCTGGGTCTGTAGTCCCTTTCTCTGTTATTAGTGTTTTGCTTATTATTTATTTTTAATACACTCAGAAATAAGTTATTTCTTCTCTTCTGCAGATTTATTTGGTTTTGTAGGTATTATCCCACAGTGACCACATTTAATTCTTGCTGCTACCTTGGGATCAAGTGATTCCTTTATTAAGATTCTGATATCTGTCCATTGCTGGAGCAGGGACAGCAGATAATACTTGCATTGCTTATTATTATTCATAACATACTGTGTAGGAATGGCTCATAGAACGATAATCTGACCAAAACATAAAGACTAATCTACTCCAGATGAGACTCAGATCTGGCAAGGTTCAGTGTTCTCAATTCTGTTTCATATGTATAGGAAATTTTGAAAATAATAATGTTTTCCACAGTCTTTCTGCATCAATTTGAGAGAAAAAATAACATTAAGTGAATTCCCAAGTGAAGGTTGTCTAAAAAATAAGGCCCCAATTGATTTGAATTTAGATACCTGCAGCAAATCCAAAAAACAGCTGCTATTCACATTTTAAAACATTTTTTCCCTCTGCTTTCCAGCACTGCTTCTGTATGGTGTACCAATGCCCTGAGCAGAAAAGCAAGCTCATTTTGATATTTTTGAGCTAAATGCAAATATTCATGAATGTTGATTTGAAGTCCCAGATCCACATTACTAACCAGTTTTTCAGCCTTATTTTGCAAAATACATCCTGTGCTCAATTGAACAGGAGGGAAATCTGGTGTTTACTGAGGTTAAAACTACTACTATTATATTTATAAATCTCCATTTTATGCTTAAAATGTGTAATTCTGTAGCATGAAACCTTACTAAGGTTAAGGTGTAATTTTAACTTAGTTGTAGATCCTTGGCTAAGTAGATGGGAGAGACCTGTAAATCAATTTCTAGGTGGTTTCATCTTGTAGTATGCATGTCTTGAAAAGGTAAGAAATATCAGCAGAATAAAAATTAAGGATAACTGAACTAGATGTAAAAATAGGTAGTATTCACTAATAAACACAGGTACCACCAAAGATCTACAACTTATGTTACCATCCTCTTATCTAAAAAGGCCAAACAGGTATTTTGATTTTCATGTATTAATACACATTTTTTCTTTGATTTCTGTTTATGTGGGTTCACACATACTCCCTCAGTTTTAGTTTTGAGGCTTTTATGAGGCTAATGGGGCTTTAGGTGAATTAGGGCCTAACCGGCCCATAATGATTCTGTGAGCTACACCTGGGAGCAACCAGGTGCTCCAGATGATGCCCCTTTAACTACGTAGTAATGAAGCAGCTAAGCTTATTGATAGGATGGTATAAAGGGAAAGTTGCTTAGCAGGAAGAGGAGAGAAAAGTAGTCCTCTCTAGAGAAGTGCTGCAGCGGCTGATCTTGTAGGCTGGGTGGAGTAGAGTAGAGCTCTGTGAGGGCATGTCCTGAATGAGGGCTTGGAGTTGACAGTAAGAGCCCCACACAAAACATCAGGGTCTCTAGGGAACGGAGACAGTGGTGGAGATCCTCTCATTAAGCTGTGGAAAAAGAGTTCACATAGGCCTCCAGACTAGAGTCCTACAGGTGGAAACTGGCTTCTGGGAAGGAAGTGAGAAAAAAGGAAATCTGGTAGAAGAAACCCATGCGGAGGAGTACACTCCACTTGGGGAACCTTATATTCCTAACTGGAACATTGAATCCTAAATGGAACACTAAAACCAAAATCCCTTTCCTACTGTCTCCTTGTCTTTGAAAGGCCCAGAATCCTCAGGAGAAGAACTATACCTATTTTGGTTGCCAGGAAACAGGGTAGAGGAGGTGAAGATGATGAGCAAAAAACAAGGAAAACTTCTGTTCTTCTCCCCATCCCCATCAGTGTTGACCAATGCAAAATAATGCACATTGAAAACATAATCCCAACTATACATATAGAATGATGGGGTCTAAATTAACTGTTACCACTCAATAAGCAGATGTTGGAATCATTAAGAAAGCGATGGATTATAAGACAGAAAATATCATATTGTCCCTATATAAATCCATGGTATGCCCCCATCTTGAATACTGCATGCGGATTTGGTCGCCCTATCTCAAAAATGATATATTGGAATTAGAAAAGGTTCAGAAAAGGGCAACAAAATTATCAGAGGTATGAAATGGCTGCCATAGGAGGGGAGATTAACAAGCTGGGACTTTACAGCTTGGAAAAGAAATGACTAAGGGGAGATATGATAGATGTCTATAAAATCATGACTAGTGTGGAGAAAGTAAAAAGCAAGTGTTATTTATTTCTTCTCATAACACAGGAACTAGGGTCACCAAATGAAATTAATAGGCAGCAGGTTTAAAACAAATAAAAGGTAGTATTTTTTCACATAACACATAGTCAACCTGTGAAACTCCTTGCCATAATATGTGAAGGCCAAGACTATAACAGGGTACAAAAAAGAACTAAATTCATGGAGGATAGGTCCATCAATAGCTATTAACCAAGATGGGCAGGGATGGTGGCCCTAGACTCTGTTTGCCAGAAGTTGAGAATGGGTGACGGGGGATAAATCACTTGATGATGACCTGTTTTGTTCATTCCCGATGGGGCACCTGGCATTGGCAGGATACTGGACTAGATGGGCCTTTGGTCTGATCCATATGGCCATTCTTATGTTCTTATCATGCCTCCAAAGAGGAGTTCCCACTTTCGGAGCTGATACAAATGGAGAACATGGCCAGAAAACAACCCCCTTTACACTGCCAGTCCTCCCATTTACCTGCAACCTATTCTTCGTATTTTTCAGTGGCTCCAGCTATTATTGTCCAATTGTAGTGGCAGCTCCTCTCCATGCCACACAAAATTCCTCATTACCTCCCCTTTTCTACCTTTCAGGGAAGTTACCTCCCTTCCTGCTGTTTAGAGCAAGATGGAGCCTTAGAAGGGAAGCAGCAGTGATCCAAAAGATCAAAATGAGATCCAAATTTGGATTGAGGGGTTGGGAGGTGATGGGTTAGGAAACTGGCATTGGCAAGAGTTGCGTCCTTTGCCTTGCTTTGTTGCAGATGGAATAATATTTATGCTGGGAATATGGAGGACTGATGTATTTCAGAAGTCATGAGATACAAGGGACTTCATAGACCCTGGGATTACCCTGACATGGGGCCTGACATGGGGTTTCCATTGACTTTAGTGGGCTCAAGCTGTGGGATATAACAGAGAAAAGAATCCAAACCCCAGGGTTACAGGTTTTTGCTGCTGTCCATCATGTATACAGAATATGAATGTACACTAATGCTTTAGGAAATTATTCACCAGAAGAAAAGATGAGTTTTTGAAGGGTGGTTGTTATAATGGTGATAGAAAAAAGAATTACTCAGAAATAAATCACTAAAAAGCAGAGGGGTTAAAGTGTTGTTTATGCCTTTATAGTAAACTTCTTTGGTAACTATTTGTCTTCTTTACTTAGAAAGAATGAACAATCCTGTGCAGCTAGAATGGGTTTTGGAACTGAGGAATGTGTCTACACTTACCGTGGATCGATGCTTTGGCAATCAATCCACTGCGGGTTGATTTAGCAGGTCTAGTGAAGACCCTATAAATTGACAGGATATTGCTCTCCGGTCGATTCCAGTACTCCACAGGAATGAGAAGCATAAGGTAAGTCTATGGAAGAGTTTCTCCCATTGACCCAGCCTGGTGTAGGCCCTGCAATAAGTCAGCTTAAGCTACATCTACTCTAGCTATGTTATCCATGTAGCTGGAGTTGCATAACTTACATCGACTTAACCCTATAGTATAGACCTGCCCTGAGACAGAGCTAACAGAGGGACTATGGGCTTATTGTTCTTCTTAAGTCCCTCCTCAGAGCCTCCAATTCCATGCTTAGGAGTAAGACTAGACCACAGTAACTAAAAATTATGAGAAATCTCCAAGACAAATGTGATAAATAAATTCAAAACAACAGTCCAATTTCCTGAAAGGTTAAAAACAAAATCTCTGCAACTTGGACTGATTCAAAAGACCACATAACCTAGATACACAGGTTGCCCTTACACAGCAAAAGTGACTTGAAAACATACAAAAGTAGCCTCTACCAAGTGCCAGCACTTGATCTAGTCATGTATCTCACTTAGGGAAGAAAAGGCATCCCTGTATATCACATTATTAAAATGATGGTAAATAGTAAGAAATTAATAATTACTCCTACTAAACTCTGTGAATCTCAGACTATGCTCTGTGGAGTCCAGTAATCCACTGATCTCTCTCTTCTAGTCCACAATATGAACAAGTTTGAGAATTAGTATATGGGGAGGTTGGGAGGATGAGAACCTAGTAATACCTTATATGGATGTTTTCTGAAAATTTTGAGATATTGCCATTGAGTGTGAATAAGAAGCATGGCATTCTGAATGTCAGAAAATGTATTCCTCTATTCAAAGGAACTGCTACATTTAGAAGTCAAACACAGCAGAACTGAGTCACAGGATATGCAAAATGTGGCCTCTCAGGACATGTCTACACTAATGTGGCTACAGCTGCATGGCTACAGTGCTGCTCTAACATTGACACTTCCTACATTGATTGAATGGGGTTTTCCATAGATGTAGGTAATCTATCTCTCTGAGAGGAGGTAACTGGGTTGACAGAAGAATTCTTCCATCAACCCAGCTGCATCTACAGTAGGGATTAGATAGAACTGTCTATTTTACACAGGACATGACATTTTTCAGTCCTAAGTGAATTAGCTAGGTCAATCTAATTTTTCACTGTAGATCATGCCCCACAATACATTAGTAAGCTTATTATGAATGAAACACATCATGACTTTGCCAGTGGTCACATTTGGAACAGAAAAGGTCTATATTTTATTATATTAGAAATCACAGGACTTAAATCTTGGCAACCTTGTGCAGAATGTCTCCAGTTCCATATTTCCTGTTGTATTATGTTTGTTTATATAAATTTGTCTGAGGAAGAAATGTCCTTGTTTGTTCAGTATAAAGATTAACTTCATAGATAGATGTCAAGAAACTAAGGTAGGATTTTACTTGTTATAACAAGAATAGGACCGGAAATCCATCCTTCTACTTTTTGTTTTGTTTTGTTTTGTTTTTGTATACCACGGCCTATCATGCATGCTCATTGGCATAACTCCCATGGTTGCTAACAGGCATTATATACACATAGCGACAACATCCCAAGAAAACGTTCTGTAAAAAAGAAATGGATTGTGGAAATATACGAGAGCTGAAACTTTTGGAAATTGTGTTGCATAATAGAAGGGATAATAGATCCTCCACTCTTCAGCAATTTCCATAAAATGAGGTAATGAGTCCTATAGCTGACTGAACATGAAGCTAAAGGCTAGGAGCCAGAAAATTCTGATTTCTAATTCCGGTACTGCCACTGTCTTACTGTTAGGGGCCATCATTTGACTTCCCCATGTATAAAATGATTAAGTATATTTGTCATAAACAGATAGCTAAGGGTTAATGTTCTTTTACCTGTAAAGGGTTAACAAAGGGAACCAAACACCTGACCAGAGGACCAATCAGAAAACAAGATTTTTCAAATGTCAAGGGAGGGAAGTTTTTGGGTGGGTGTTCTGTGTCTTGGTTCGGTGGCCCTCTCGGCTCTGAGATTGATCTCTCTATCTCCAGGCTTTCTAATCTTCTGTTTCCAAGTTGTAAGTACAAGGATAGTAAGACAATCGGTTTATATTGTTTTTTTGTATTTACATGTGTGTAGTTGCTGGAATGTTTTAAATTGTATTCTTTTTGGATAAGGCTGTTTATTCATTTTTTCCTTTAAGCAATTGACCCTGTATATTGTCACCTTGATACAGAGACCATTTTTATGTCTTTTTATATAAAGCTTTCTTTTTAAGACCTGTTTGAGTTTTTTCACTGGTTAAGGCTAAGGAACAAAGGGAGTGGGAAAATCTCTTTGTATTAGATTTACTAAGCCTGACTTTGCTTACTCTCTGTGTGAGTACCCAGGGTGGGGAAATCTGGGAGTAGGTAAAGAGGGGGAAGGGAAGTGGGTTATTTCCCTTTGTGGTGAGACTCAGGACATCTGAGTCTTGGGGTCCCCCGGGAAGGTTTTGGGGAGACCAGAATGAGCCAGACACTGGAATTTTCTGGCTGGTGGCAGCGATATCAGATCCAAGCTGGTAATTAAGTTTGGAGGTTTCATGCTAGTTTCTCATGTTCTGAACTCTAAGGTTCAGATCTGAGTAGGAAAGTTATGACAATATTACAGTATGGTGTTGTGAGTTAATTAATGTCTAGTGCACAGTTTTGACAATTCTAAGGACTACATCTCATTAAATGAAATTTGATAAATACAGTACAAAGTCTGTAAGAAAATATGGCAGCCAGCATGTATTCAGTAGCAGCTCATACAGTTCAGAAAATTACAACTGAAAGAAGAGATGCTGGCATGGCTATTTAGCGCTATTTTAATCACAATATTTCATAGCATAGTCCAGATTATGGATAGAAAGGACATTGATTCAAAGAACCTTCCAATATACAACATTTTTCTTTTTACTACACACTAGTATGTTAGTAATATGAAAGAACATAAGTGCTGGTAGTAATAATAATTCATATGGGTAGGATCTTGTTGTTCATAGTTTTTATTCCTAGACTCATAGACTTTAAGGTCAGAATGGCCTATCAGGATCATCTAGGCTGACCTCCTATACATTGCAGGCAGACAATCCACCATTTATACTAGTTTAAACCTGCAAGTCACCCTATCCCAATCTGCAAAGGAAGGTAAAAAAACCTGCAAGGTCCCCATGTGAGAATTTAGTGAAGTTAAACCAGTTCGATCATTATTAATCCACTTCTGTGACATTTTGCAGTGGATGTTTCTATATGTTCATATAGATGAAAATAAGGTGGAGATATACTGTTTATATGATGATGTCTGTACAGAACTCTGAATATACAGTGACAAACTCTGTTTTCTCTTGTCATATTGTGAATCCAGAGTGATCCCACTGATTTGAATAAAGTCACTCAAGACTCAGTCCATCTTTCCAAATGACCAGAAAACCCTGATATTCCTAAAGGTAAAGCTTCGCTACAGGATAACAGACTTTTCCAGCTGCAGATCATGAATAAAGAATTCAGGCCTTTAATTATCTGACTTTATTTTTTTAGATTCCAGAAATGTGCACATATATGGTTTGCACAAGCTGGATGCTAACTAAAAATGTGATTCATAACACATTAGCTACAGTAGAAACTATCCTACTTCCTTGAGTTTTTCCTGTACTGGAAAGCTTTACCTATCATAACCTAAACTGTATTTCAGATTCTTTTTACAAGCCATTTAACAATAACATAAGCTCCATTTGAGCCCCTTTATGGCGGATGTAAGGTGTTCTACATAATCTTCTTAGCAGCTTTGCATGCACTGCCTTATACAGACAGAATAATAATTGTTATATTGACTTACTTGCCAAGAAAAAAAATATTATCAAATTAAATGTTTTTCTAAACAAGTATTTAATTAACAAAGCAAGATACAGTAGCTGTTGGTCAATTAGATGTAATAATTACTCACAATTAGCTGATTAGAATGTGATAAGTAGGCAATTAACATACATCAAATTATGAGTAAAATCACTTAAAACAGCAACTAAAATATACCATGAAGTTATGCTTTTTGATTTTTTTTCTGTATACATGATTTCTTAGCAGAAATCTTAAAATGGAAATAAACAGTCCTCTTCTTATTCCAAGTTGCCCTTTGTAAACCAGTAGAATTTGGACTTCCTGATTGTGTTGGGGGTAGAGGGTGGGGAAAGGAGGTCTCAGAAAGAGCTTGGGGGAAGTGTTCTCTGAATGCAAAAGGACCAATATAACCACCCTGAACCATATCTTCCGGCATAACAATGTGAGGAAGTGTGTCGGGGTGAAAGACATTGTAATCAAATCTTGTAAATTAGCTAACCGAGTGAGAAAGGAGCCCATAAATTGTCTGAATGTAGAGCAATCCCTGGGACTACTGTAACTTCTGCCAAAGGCTGAGTAGGCCCTTGACTCAGCCCCAAATCCCAGAGATGCGAAAGTGGTATGAAGGCACTTTTCATGCCCACTCTAGGGCTGTTTCATGTAAGATATTACAAAGAACCTATGCAGATTTTTTGAAAATCTCCTGCAATATCCTTATGTAAAATCCTTCTTATCAAAGTTATTTATTTCAACATCAACAAATGTATTGATTTTAAGTTTAGCACTTTTGCTACAAATATATTTGCATATATAATATTATAATTATCAAGTGTTTTTAATAATGGATAAATACATATATACTTTTAGACCAAGTACTGTAAAGAGGAGTGATGTAACACTATTATCATCACCATGGTGAATTGATAGTTGACACTTACAAATGTTTCTTAAGATTAATGCAGTTATTGCATTCTTCTCAAAATGTGAAGGTCAGCTAATTTTCTTTCATTATGCCTGGTTTAATGAAAATTAGTTGTTTGTAAGACTTAAATAATGGGCACTATGTTTATTATTCTATCTGCTGAGGTTAATTTTTTTGAATTTCGCTTCCTAAAGCAACCTTTCAGATGTTGCTTCTTTCTTTATTGTGTCTAATTATTAATTATTATTGATGCCTAGGACGCCAATTCCATTGTGCTAATTGTCTATCATTATAATCTTATTTAAACTATTATACTTACAGAGTGAGCTAAAGTGAGGAAGGGATATATTATTCACCCAAACTGATTAAGAGACCTTCCTGCTCTTAAATTAGGTTCATCAGTCACAAGAAGCAATACCCCACACTGGAAACTTAGGCAGTTCCCATGTTACTACAGGAAAGTTGCAGTGGGGGAAAAGATGTTAGGGACCTCATCCAAGGGAGCAGGCATTATGGGTATGGCCTACCGCCTGGAGAGTTTATGCCAAGCAAGTTTTTCCAGAGTACAGACAGCGATCACAAAGATATTGGCACCAGGCTGAGGATTCCCATTTCATGTCCCATGCAGCAGCTGGCATGGATTATCAGTGATTTGCATATAAAGAGGACACAGGTTGGCAGACATGGCAGCGGGTGAAGAAAAGAGAACTTTGGGGAACAACAAAGAGGGGTGGGAATGAGAGAAAGAAAATGGCAAAGGAATGGGAAAGAGAAAAACCAAGAAAGAAACACAAATGCTAAGATTAATAAGTGAATCTTTAATTCATTCATGGTGTTTCACTTTATTTCCCCAGTAGAAAATAGAGTACTGATGGTAAAAACGAGATCTCATTATTATGGGTGGTGAGAGGGAAGAAACTATTCCCACCTACACAACAATTACTTTAAGAGAGTACTTGCAAATTCACGTTTTATTATGTTCTTGTTTAACTTTCCTTGGTCTGTAAATCAGATAGTGTCTGCATTTCTCTTGAGATTTCTTGCATTACCAAGAGTACTTTGAGAGCACTGTTCTCATAGTATTTCTGTAGTTTTGCTTCATTTTCCAGTTGAAACAAAGAATTTTTGGGGAAAAATCAAGTTAATTGAACAATTCTGAATTATGGCCAGGTTCAGGTTCTGTTGAGTGTTATGATGAGACTTGACTCTGGAGTGTAATCAGAAATCTATTCCATCATTGCTCAGCCCAGACCCACTGTAGTAACAGGCATAGGCAGTAATAGACTGTTAGTCAGACACAGGGAGTTAGAAAAGCATCTGTGTCCATTAGCCTGACCTAATCAGTTGAACGTGAGCTCCCACTGTGATGCTGTGGCCAAAAGGATTAATGTGATCTATGGATGCAAATGCAGGGCAATATTGAGAAATAGGGAGGTTACATTACCTCTGCATTTTGGTACTGGTGCCAAAAAGCAGCTACTGAAAGTAGAATGTGGCCTTCAAGTTTCAACTTTCCATACTTTACTCTGCCCAGGAAATGTTGGACGTACAGTGTTTTATGCCTACTTTTTCCAGCCTGCTTATTGAAACAAGGTATTTCTATTGATGAAATGATTACCCTCATAGAAGGGGAAGAAGAAGTAGAATTCCTCTGATACAACCACTGCTAGAATGCTCTTTTCAGTTCTAGTGGTAACATCTTTTTTTGAGGAGTTGGCAAATTGGAAAGAGTTCAAAGAAAAACCATGAGAATGATTAAAAGTCTGGCAAAAGTGCCTCATAGTGATAGACTCCAGGAGCTCAATCTGTTTAGCTTAACAAGAGAAGGCTAATGGGGGTTTGATCATAGTTTAAGCTCCTACATGTGGAAGAGAAATTTGAGGGCTCTAGTCTAACAGACTGAGATATAACAAGATCCGATGCATGGAAATGGAGCTAGACAAATTCAGACTAGAAATAATGAACAATTTATCAGTGAAGGTAACAATTGTAAACTACTTAGCAAGGTTTGTGGTGAATTCTCCATTACCAGAGATTTTTAAATCAAGATTGGATGATTTTCTCTACTTCAAACAGGAACAAATTAAGGCATGTTATATGGTCTGTGTTATACATGAGGTCAGACCAGATGGTGACAATGGTTCCTGGTGGCTTTATAATCTGAAAGTATAAATATGCACTGGCGTACTCTTTCATTTCTTCTTCATGAGAAGAGTGTTGTGTTGGTTCTTATTTTATCCCAACTAGTTTTCCTATCCATAATTGCAAGTGTTAAAAATAGAAGTTTCCTGATTTTTTTCCCAAAGATCTTCTGGTTGGCTTCTGATGTTGCACCTGAAAATTAAGCATGTAACTTTGTTGGTTCAAAACATTGTGGGTTCAGATTACAGCAGTTAGATATCTAACAATTTTGAAAACCACATAGTCATATCTAAATACAATAATATGCACCTACAAATATTTGCACCTACATTATTTATGAAAGTAAATTGGATGCTATTTCTGAAAATCAGACAGTAAATGTCTGTAGTGTAAAGACAAATGGTCTTGATCCTGGGATGCACTCTGAATGCCTTACACTGTTCCCTTGTGTAAAAAGTGCAGTGATCTTCTCCCAAAGGGTAGAGGAATCTGGCTCAATATATGTGGCTCTGAAGAAAACAATCCTTTATTCAGCAAGAAAAGGAAATTACAACGGTTTTCAATCATAAGGAAAACTTGCTGAGCAGTGTTATTTTGGGCTTTTTTTTAAGTGTTTTGTTTTTTTTAGGCAATTTTAGGAATGGTTCAGTAACCCTTATCCCATCCTCCCATTCTAATTAGTATAGCTACAAACATGCAGCTATTTGGCCTTGCCTCTCAAAATCTAACATTTCTAGCTATATGGTATTTCATTTTCAACTAGAAATAGCTAAACACACAAAATAGCTAACTGCAATAAAATCAGGTCTAAAATTACACAAAATAATATCAAGTTATGAGGGGTTACATTTAATGGCAAAAGATGCCTCAATAAATGCCAGAATTCTGACTATTCAGGGCAAAAGATGTAATTTGTTAATATGACTTTGGAGAAACCTAGTATCAGAAGAAATTAAAGCAACTTTGAAATTTTTGGTGTGTAGTTTATACTTGGGAATCTTTAGCTTAATGGAAATTGGGGCTCCTAGGAAGACAGGTGGAGAAAACAGCAGGGAAACAATGAGGAGGAGCCCAGCCAATTATATATATATATATTGGAATGCAAATAAAGTTGTCCACAGTTCCTAAATCAGCTTCAACAAAACCCAATGTAGCAGTCAACTTCATATCCCTTTAAAAAATCATGACATTTATATGTTGCCATAATTGTAGCAAGGTTAATATGTCAGAAGGGATATACTGAATCTAATGATGCACTAAGTGTTATAAAGCACAGTCATTTTACATTTTCTAATTAAGTCAATAAGTGTATTACCATGTAAGCAATTTTCTTGACAGAAACTCAATGATTCTTTGTTTAACCTGGATTTCACACAACAAAGGTATCCAAACCATAAAGCATGTCTAGTGCAATGTCATAGCACAACTGAATACAGAGTCACCTTTCTTATTAGAAATGGGTCAAATAGGGCATATACCCAATTGTATAGCCACTTGTAACTATAAAATAACTTACTTACTGGTGAGAATCAAGTGATATTTATATTCCTCAGTGTTAGATGTTTATTTTCAGAAGTGACATATACAGTATCACTTTCTGGGGAGGTAATTCCAGTAATAGGAACCCCTTACTTGCTTGTGTTAATTTAACTTAAGGGATCCTGATTTATCTATTTAAAGGGCTATGTCTTCAGCTCACGTAGATTGTTTTGACTCCTGACTTCATTGGAACCCCAATGATTTGAACGTTTGGAGGATCAGGCCCCAGAGTCAGACTAGATCATACAAAATATAACTTCTGTTTGGAGCACCTCTATCCTTTCTCCTATAGGTGCAAACAAAGACACACTCTGGGGAACAAACCAGCTTGACCCATCATCTAATATTTGAAATGGTATTCACTAAAATTTAAACTTACAACACTGAAGTAAATTCCAATCACTTGTATGCTAATCTGTGGAGAGGCAGACATTTTGGCTAATGCTGACTGCCTGTTATATTATGATTCCCAAGAATTTTCATTTTAAAATGAGTTTCTGGAGTGATGGTGCTGTATGACAAATGCAGAATGTTCTTGGATTTTTATTTGTTTTTTGTTTTTTGTTAAAGGAGTACTTGCCATCAGCCAGACAGGTTGGAATATTTCACAAGTTGTCCCTCTTTAGGACAGAGAACTCAGAAAGCTGTAGTGATACATGTGGATGATTAGGAAAGAGCAACCTGGCACTGATATCTGATCATGGAAGAGAAACATTTTCTCGCTAGTTGTCCTGATATTTTTAAGAGATCAAAAACCAATAAATCAGACAGACTATAAATTAGGTGTTACTTTTCTTTTCATTCTGAACATGCTTTTCGGGGGTATGATTAGTGTGTAACTGCTTTATGGACTTTCGAAGTTGAGTTCCACTGCACCTCTTCTAGTTACTGTACTGAAATGCAAATGAGATAATATTAATAAGATAAAATACATTCATAGTCCTTTACAAAACATCTTACAAATGCCTATACATATCATTATGCCATTCTTACAGATGGGGGAACAGTGGTAAAATGAAAAGTCAAGGTAGTGGTCAAAAGGGAGTGTAAACTAGTTTTCATGATTGGTGTCTTATTCATTAGATCGGACAACATGCTAAAATGTAAATCCAGATCTGAACCTGCAGTCCTGAATCAGATAGACCTCCCCAGTGAAATTCTGGTGAAATCTCTGGAGTTTTTCCTAAGGATATAAGAACTGGGGCCATCATTTCTAATACCAATCAGGAATTCAAAGAAGAATTATTTTGGGGATGTTCTATAGACTTTGCTATTCAGGTGGTAAGTCTAGATGATCACAGCAGTCTATTCTGGCCCTAAACTATGAATCAATCATCTGTACTTGCTAACTTTTAGGATTTGTTTCTTTAAAAATATAATATTTATGAATGTCACAGTGGAATCAATTAATGGACAGAACCTAAAGTTCTGTGTCACAGACAACTGCTTTTTCATTTTATTTTTTGCTTTGTATGCTATACACCTTCTGACAACATTCAAATGATTCAGTCGCTATTGGAGAGAGATAATATTTTCATAAGTGACTTGTGACTTTAGATGCCTCCACTTTTGGATGACTAATTTAGAAAATTTTGGTACCTGCTTTTCAGTGGATGGGTGCTCAGAACTTTCTGAAACCAGGCTCCTTAAAGATGTCTTATATTGGGCACCCAAAAATTAAGGAACCCACTACCAGTCATTTTTGAAAAAAATAAGCCACTTTTTTTTTTACAGTAAAGAACAAAGTTATTGTTGTGTTTGTTTCTAAATGGAGTTTTGGAAATGTTTAGTATCTTTAGCTTTTGATTTTGAATATTACAATTTAATTGTTAAATTTAACTCTTTGCACCTTTTCTACTTAGTTTGATTGAAATGGATTGTACATAGACACTTGCCATAAGGAACTATAGCCATGTTAATTGGTAATCCAATTAAAAGCTAAATAAATAAGACAACAGTAACATTTAGGCTATTTGTTTTCAAAATGAATAATAGGAAATAGGTCTAGTCAACTTGACTACTGTATGTTGATCCACTTTAGATAAAATCCTTCTTCAATAGCAAGTTTGAAAAAAATGCTCAAACAGTGAAAATATCACTTAAATCCTGAAAATTTTGGCCATTCTTGTTAAATGCTTACAGCAATAAAAATTGTCATTGAGCATAGTTTATTTTGACACTGAATTACTCTTACATTCTCCACAGGCTTGTATATAAATACAGAAGATCTATACTGACAAGATAAATAAATGCATTGTTTCCTATTTAGAGACTTTTTACAAGCCTATGCTCTGTCACAGCTGGGAGCTATGGAATTGCTGCAGCACCTTTTGCACATCATACACAAATTCATATGGGGCAAAATATCTAATTTTAACACACAAAAATCCTACTGGTAGTAAATTATTCACTATTAAGCAACTTTAATTTAAATTATGCAAACACAGATTTATAGAATTAAAGGCCAGAAGGGATTATTAGGCCATCTAGCCTGACCTCTTGTATATCAAGGGCCATTAAATTTCACCCAGTTTCCCCAGTATTGAGCCAAATTACTTGTTTGGTTAAAACATATCTTCCAGAATAGCAGCTAGTCTTTATCTAAGACACAAATGGAGAATTTCCCACTTCCCGTGCTAATTTAAATATCCCTTTAAAACCCTCTATTTTCTTCCCATGAAGGCATTTACACAATTTAATCAAGTCATCTCTAAATCTTCATTTTGTAAACTAAAGTGATTGATCTTTTTAAGTCTCCCAATGTAAAGCATTTTTTTCCAGTCCTTGAATAATTTTTATGGCTATTCTCTGCATCATCTTCAATTTTTTCATAGAATCATAGAATCAAAGGCCTGAAAGGGACTTCGAGAGGTCATTTAGTTCAGTCCCCTGCACTTGTGGCAGGACTAAATATTATCTAGACCATTCCTGCCAGGTGTTTGTCTAACCTGCTCTTTAAAACCTCCAATGACAGAGATTTCACAACCTCCCTAGGCAACTTATTCCAGTGCTTATCCACCCTGACAGTTGGGAAGTTTTTCCTAATGTGCAACCTAAACCACCTTTCCTGCACTTTAAGCCCATTGCTTCTTGCCCTATCCTCAGAGGTTAAGAAGAACAATTCTTCTCTCTCCTCCTTGTAACAGCCTTTTATGTAATTAAAAACTGTTATCATATCCCCTCATTCTTCTCTTTTCCAGACTAAACAAACCCATTTTTTTTCAATCTTCCCTCAGAGGTCATGTTTTTCTAGATGTTTAATCATTTTTGTTGCTCTTCCCTGGACTTTCTCCAATTTGTCCACATCTTTCCTGAAATGTAGTGGCCAGAACTGGACACAATACTCCAGTTGAAGCCTAATCAATGTGGAGTAGAGCGGAAGAATGACTTCTCATGTCTTGCTTACAACACCCCTACTAATACCTCTCAGAATGATGTTTGCTTTTTTTGCAACAGTGTTACGTTGTTGACTCATATTAAGCTTATGGTCTACTATGACCCCCACGTCCCTTTCTGCAATACTCCTCTCTAGGGAGTCATTCCAATTTTGTATGAGTGCAACTGATTGTTCCTTCCTAAATGAAGTACTTTAGATTTATCCTTATTGAATTTCATCCTATTTACTTCAGACCATTTCTCCAGTCTGTCCAGATCATTTTGAATTTTAATCCTTTTTTAAAAATATGGATTCCAGAACTGGATGCAGTATTGTCAGTATTGGTCTCAGTAATGCCTCCCTACTCCAACTCACTACCTTCCTGTTAATACATCCAAGGCTTGCTGTCATAAACAGATAGCTAAGGGTTAATGTCTCTTTCACCTGAAGCACCTGACCAAAGGACCAATCAGGAAACTGGATTTTTTCAACTTTGGGTGGAGGGAAGTTTGTGTCTGTTTATGTCTGTTTTCTGGCTGCCTGCTTTCTCTGAGCTTTGGAGAAGTAGTTTCTACTTTCTAGTCTTCTGTTTCTAAAGTAAGGACAAAGAGATCAGATAGTAAGTTATATGGTTTCTTTTCTTTGGTATTTGCATGAATATAAGTGCTGGAGTGCTTTGATTTGTATTCTTTTTGAATAAGGCTGTTCATTCAATATTCTTTTAAGCAATTGACCCTGTATTGTGTCACCTTAATACAGAGAGACCATTTGCATGTATTTTTCTTTCTTTTTATATAAAGCTTTCTTTTAAGACCTGTTGGAGTTTTTCTTTACTTCAGGGAAATTGAGTCTGTACTCACCAGGGAATTGGTGGGAGGAAGAAATCAGGGGGGGAGATCTGTGTGTGTTGGATTTGCTAGCCTGATTTTGTATTCCCTCTGGGTGAAGAGGAAAGTACTTTTGTTTCCAGGACTGGGAACGGAGAGGGGGAGTTACTCTGTTTGGATTCACAGAGCTTGTGTCTGTGTATCTCTCCAGGAGCACCTGGAGGGGGGAAGGGAAAAAGGATTATTTCCCTTTGTTGTGAGACTCAAGGGATTTGGGTCTTGGGGTCCCCAGGGAAGGTTTTTCAGGGGGACCAGAGTGCCCCAAAACACTCTAATTTTTTGGGTGGTGGCAGCAAGTACCAGGTCCAAGCTGGTAACTAAGCTTGGAGGTTTTCATGCTAACCCCCATATTTTGGACGCTAAGGTCCAAATCTGGGACTAAGGTTATGACATGGTGTAGCAGCGGTTGGGAGATAGACAGAATCCAGAAGCCAGTAGGAATATTATATTTTTCTTTTCTCTGCTAAGGGCTTTTTAGCAGAGAGAAACAGTTTGGTTTTAAAAGGGAACCAGAGAGAATTTTTTTTTCTGCTCTCTCTGGCAGTTTGTGGCTTGCATGTTAAGCAAGAAGCCATTAAGGTGCTATTAAGAGTCTTTTGTCACACAATAGCACTCCCATTGAGAGTCATTACCAGCACTATATAAATGCAAATAAAGTGGTTTTTCAGGTTTACTTAACATTGAAGATTAGCTAAAGGCACTGTTGCTAGGCAGACTTCAGGAGGCAACAGAGAACCTGCAGTTCAGAAGATAAACACCGGAGGGCACCCCAACACAAGAAAATAGGAATCATGACTTCTAAGGCAAAAATTGAGGCCGAAGACCAATTCAAAGAAGCTGAACACAGGTGACAAATGGAGATGAAAGAAAGAGAAGAACAAATCAAAGAGGCAGCACACAAAAGAAAACTAGAAGAAGAAGAGGTGGCCTACCGAAGGAAACAAGCAGAAGAAGAGGCGGCCCACCGCCGAGACATGGAAAAACACCAAAAAGAAATGGAAAAACAACAAAAAGAGAATGAAAAGAAAGAAAAACAGAGAAAACATGAACTGGAGTTGGCAAAAGCTGGGCTGCATGTGCCAGCCAACCCTAACAACCCGGCGCCAATTATTGCTCCACAGCACAGGAAATTTCCCACCTACAAGGCAGGTGATGACACCGAGGCCTTCTTGGAAAATTTTGAAAGAGCCTGTCTTGGGTACAGCATCCCCGAAGACCAGTACGTGGTAGAATTAAGGACACAGCTCAGTGGACCTTTAGCAGAGGTGGCAGCTGAAATGCCTAAGCAGCAAATGAATGACTATAAACTTTTTCAAACCAAGGCCAGATACAGAATGGGGATAACCCCAGATCATGCCCGTCGGCACTTCAGAACCCAAAAGTGGAAACCAGAGGTGTCATTTCCCAAACACGCCTACTACATTGCAAAAAACTATGAGGCCTGGATAACAGGAAACAACGTTCAAACCTTGGAAGAACTGCACCTCCTCATACAAATGGAGCAGTTGTTGGATGGTGTTCCTAAAGACATCACACGGTACATACAAGATGGACAACCCAAAGATCTCGCTGAGGCGGGGGAGATTGGAGCCAAATGGATGGAACTGGCAAAAAGCAAGAAAGCTACTGTCAAGGGGAACGATTACCCCAGGGGGCACACAGACCATAAACCCTACAACCGAGGACAGCCAAAGACCCCACATACCACCCAAGTAAAGCCACGGACACCCTACCCTTCCACCTCACCAGTCTCCAGTAACTCACCTCGGCCCAGTGACCCATCAGATGGAAGATGCTTTAAGTGTAATGAACTGGGACATATCAAGGCCAACTGTCCAAAGAACACCATGCGAGTGCAATTCATTACACCACCATCACCCCAAAGATCCCCAGGCCCGGATGCCTCTCAAATACCCTTGGAGCGAAGGGAAAATTTGAGAGTGGGCGGAAAGAAGGTTACTGCGTGGAGAGACACGGGGGCACAAGTGTCAGCTATCCACCAATCCTTCGTTGACCCCAAATTCATCAACCCAAAGGCCAAAGTTACAATTTACCCCTTCATGTCACAAGCTGTAGACTTGCCTACAGCTCAACTGCCTGTCCAGTACAAAGGCTGGTCAGGAATGTGGACTTTTGCAGTCTATGACAATTATCCTATCCCCATGCTACTGGGGGAAGACTTGGCCAACCAGGTGAGGCGGGCCAAGAGAGTGGGAATGGTTACACGTAGCCAAACCAGGCAAGCTTCCAGACCCATTCCTGTTCCTGAGCCATCCACAGAGGCCCCGTCTGTGTTACCAGAGACCCAGAAAGAGGTAGTGGACCCGGATTCCATGCCTACCACTGAAACAGCCACAGCATCTCCAGTCCCAGGCCCGGAACTGGAACAGCAACCAGCACCAGCAATTGCAACCCCATCTTCAAACTCTACGCCAGTGGGCGCCAGCGAGCCACAACTGGCAGAAGCAACAGACAGCCATACCCAAAAGGCTCAGCCAGAGCCTGAAATACCCTCAGGTGCACCAGCGGAGAGCGGTTCACCAGCAACGGAAACAACCCCATCACCTACATCGCTTCCAGAAGGACCAAGCCCAAGTCCACAGTCTGAGGAAGAACTGGTGACCCCAGCCTCAAGGGAACAGTTCCAGACTGAGCAGGAAGCAGATGACAGCCTTCAGAAAGCTTGGGCGGCGGCACGGAGCACCCCACCACCTCTCAACTCTTCTAATAGATCCCGGTTTGTTATAGACCAAGGACTTTTATACAAGGAAATTCTTTCTGGTGGACACCGGGAAGAATGGCAGCCGCAAAAACAGTTGGGGGTTCCAACTAAGTACCGGGGGAAGCTCTTAAGCTTAGCCCATGATCATCTCAGTGGCCATGCTGGGGTGAACAGAACCAAGGACCGGTGGGGGAAGTCCTTCCACTGGGAGGGGATGGGCAAGGATGTTGCCAAGTATGTCCGGTCTTGTGAGGTATGCCAAAGAGTGGGTAAGCCTCAAGACCAGGTCAAGGCCCCTCTCCAGCCACTCCCCATAATTGAGGTCCCATTTCAGCGAGTAGCTGTGGATATTCTGGGCCCTTTCCCAAAAAAGACGCCCAGAGGAAAGCAGTACGTACTGACTTTAGTGGACTTTGCTACCCGATGGCCAGAAGCAGTAGCTCTAGGCAACACCAGGGCTAACACTGTGTGCCTGGCCCTAACAGACATCTTTGCCAGGGTAGGTTGGCCCTCTAACATCCTTACAGATTCAGGGTCTAATTTCCTGGCAGGGACCATGGAAAAACTGTGGGAAACTCATGGGGTGAATCACTTGGTTGCCACCCCATACCACCATCAAACCAATGGCCTGGTGGAAAGGTTCAATGGAACTTTGGGGACCATGATATGAAAATTCATCAACGAATTCTCCAATAATTGGGACCTAGTGTTGCAGCCGTTGCTGTTTGCCTACAGGGCTGTACCACATCCCAGTTTAGGGTTTTCACCATTTGAACTTGTGTATGGTCACGAGGTTAAGGGACCATTACAGTTGGTGAAGCAGCAATGGGAGGGGTTTACGCCTTCTCCAGGAACTAACATTCTGGACTTTGTAAGCAACCTTCAAAGCACCCTCCGACACTCTTTAGCCCTTGCTAGAGAGAACCTAAAGGATGCTCAAGAAGAGCAAAAGGCCTGGTATGACAGACATGCCAGAGAACGTTCCTTCAAGGTAGGAGACCAGGTTATGGTCTTGAAGGCGCAACAGGCCCATAAGATGGAAGCATCATGGGAAGGGCCATTCACGGTCCAAGAGCGCCTGGGAACTGTAAACTACCTCATAGCATTTCCCAATTCCTCACTAAAGCCTAAAGTGTACCATGTTAATTCTCTCAAGCCTTTCTATTCCAGAGACTTACAGGTTTGTCAGTTTACAGTCCAGGGAGATGATGCTGAGTGGCCTGACGGTGTCTACTACGACGGGAAAAAAGACGGTGGCGTGGAAGAGGTGAACCTCTCAACCACCCTGGAACTTCTGCAGCGGCGACAAATCAAGGAGCTGTGCACTAGTTTCGCCCCATTGTTCTCAGCCACCTCAGGACGAACTGAATGGGCATACCACTCCATTGATACAGGTAATGCTCACCCAATCAGAACCCCACCCTACCGGGTGTCTCCTCATGCCCAAGCTGCTATAGAACGGGAGATCCAGAACATGCTACAGATGGGTATAATCTGCTCATCTACCAGTGCATGGGCATCTCCAGTGGTTCTGGTACCCAAACCAGATGGGGAAATACGCTTTTGCGTGGACTACTGTAAGCTAAATGCGGTAACTCGTCTGGACAACTATCCAATGCCATGCACTGATGAGCTATTGGAGAAGTTGGGACGTGCCCAGTTCATCTCTACAATAGACTTAACCAAGGGGTACTGGCAAGTACCGCTAGATGAACCTGCGAAGGAGAGGTCAGCATTCGTCACCCATGCAGGGGTGTATGAATTCAATGTCCTTCCTTTCGGCCTTCGAAATGCACCCGCCACCTTCCAGAGGCTGGTAGATGGTCTACTAGCTGGACTGGGAGAATTTGCAGTTGCCTACCTCGATGATGTGGCCATTTTTTCAGACTCCTGGCCTGAACACCTACTACACCTGGAAAAGGTCTTTGAGCGCATCAGGCAGGCCGGACTAACTGTTAAGGCCAAAAAGTGTCAAATAGGCCAAAACAGAGTGACTTACCTGGGGCACCAGGTGGGTCGAGGAACCATAAACCCCCTACAGGCCAAGGTGGATGCTATCCAAAAGTGGCCTCTCCCAAGGTCAAAGAAACAGGTCCAATCCTTCTTAGGCTTGGCCGGATACTACAGGCGATTTGTACCACACTTTTAGCTTTTTTTTGCCACAGCATTGCACTGGGAGTTCAAGTAACGTTTCTTGTCAGCTATGACACTTATATTCTCTTCAGAGTTTTGCTTTCCATGATACAATCCCCCCATTCTGTAGGTATGGCCTGCATCCCTTGTTCCTAGATGTATAACAATTGTTTTGGCTGCATTATAATTCATTTTGTTTGAATGGGCTCAGTTAACAAAAGATCCAGATAGGTCTAAATGACTGCTCAGTGCTCAGCATTACTGTCATAACTCTAGTCCCAGATTTGGACCTTAGTGTCCAAAATATGGGGGTTAGCATGAAAACCTCCAAGCTTAGTTACCAGCTTGGACCTGGTACTGCTGCCACCACCCAAAAAATTAGAGTGTTTTGGGGCACTCTGGTCCCCCCGAAACCCTTCCCTGTGGACCCCAAGACCCAAACCCTTGAGTCTCACAACAAAGGGAAATAAATCTTTTCCCTTCCCCCCTCCAGGTGCTCCTGGAGAGATACACAGAAGCAACCTCCGTGAATCTAAGCAGAAGGAGTCCACCCTCTGTAATTCCAATCCTGGAAACAAAAGCACTTTCCTCTTCACCCAGAGGGAATGCAAAATCAGGCTAGTAAATCTAACACACACAGACCTCCCCCTGACTTCTTCCTCCCACCAATTCCCTGGTGAGCTGCAGATCCAATTCCCTGAAGTTCCCCACTAAAGAAAAACTCCAACAGGTCTTAAAAGAAAGTTTTATATAAAAAGAAAGAAAATACATACAAATGGTCTCTCTGTATTAAGGGGACAAATACAGGGTCAATTGCTTAAAAGAAATATGAATAAACAGCCTTATTCAAAAAGAATACAATTCAAAGCACTCCAGCAACTATAGACATGTAAATACATGATCTCTGTACTCACAACTTGGAAATAGAAGATTAGAGAGCAGGAAATAGAAATCCCCTCATAGCTGAGAGAGAGCATACAGGCCGAAGACAAAGAACACAGACACAACCCTCCCTCCACCCAGAGTTGAAAAAATCCTGTTTCCTGATTGGTCCTCTGGTCAGGTGATTCAGGTGAAAGAGACATTAACCCTTAGTTATCTGTTTATGACAATTACTTACCTCTTGACTAATGTTTGTGCCATCCCCAAATATTAGCAGCAGTGGGTAATTGATGAAAATGGTGTCAGACCTCGCCTTGTCAATCCTCCTAGAAACACTCCCATTTCATGTTATTACCCATTGACAACTACTTTTCTGAGATCTGTCAGCCAGTTCTTAATCCATTTAATGTGTTCTGTACTGATATTGTGTAGTGCTAATATTTTTAGTGAGAATGTTGTGTGGTATTAAATCAATACCTCACAAAAGTTCAAGAACAGTACATCTATGTGGTTACCTTTATCAACAAAACTTGTCATCTCATCACAGTGAAATAGATCTTGTCAAATAAACCAATTTGCTATAAAACAATGTTGATTGGAATTATTTATATTCCTATTTTTTATTAATTGAAAATTGTATGAGCTCCTCTGTTATTTTGCCTAATATTGATCTCAGGCCAATTTGTCTCATTTCACTTGCCCCTTTTGAATACTAGCACAACATTTTCACTCTTTTAGTCTTCTGGAATTTTCCTACTATTCCAAGATTTATTAAAAATCAACAGTGGGCCACAGATGTCCTCAGCCTACTCTTGTAGGACTCTTGGGTACAAGTTGACTGAGTGGGCTGATTTAGAAATGTTCTTCCCCAGTAGATATTTCCAATGGTCTGGAAAGTGTTTCATCCTCATCTGATCAAAGCACACCATCTTATTTCTTTTCAAATATAGAAGAGAAATATTTAATGAACATTTCTTCATTTAATGAATCATTAATTATTTTTTCCATCTCCATCTAGTAAATTGCTCACACCATTTCTAGGATTTCTTTTTATCCTAATATACACCTCTACCCCGATATAATGCTACCTGATATAACACATATTCAAATATAATGCGGTAAAGCAGTGCTCTGGGGGTGTGGGCTGAGCACTCCTGTCAATCAAAGCAAGTTCAATATAACACAATTTCACCTATAACGCAGTAAGATTTTTTGGCTCCTGAGGACAACATTATATCGAGGCAGAGGTGTACTTAAATGTACTTAAACTCTTTCTTAGAATCCTTTGCCTTACCAGCCTGGGATTTTTCCCTGAGGTCTTAAGTTTCCTATTCAATTTTCTACACTTCACAACATCTAATATCTATTTCCCCCTTTTACATTTGTTATTTGTTTCTCATTGCTGCATTCACTTTACCACTGAACCAAAATGCTTTTTAGCCAAAGCTTTCTTCACTGTGGAATCATGGTTTTGGTCATCTAATAAACTCTACCTCCAGAGCTCCCAGTCTTCATTCACAGTTTTCTGTCTATTTTCTTTCTAATCAGTTTTGCTCCGTGTAGTGGGATGGTTACCCTGCTCCTGCCCTGAAGGGCCTAAAACAGTCCTGGGGGCAGGTAGTGGCTGAGAACTGCTAAGCTGGGCTGATTGGAAAGTGACTGCAGCTGGGCCATGCCCCAGTCAGACCCAGCTGGTCCCTATTAAAGGATGTGAGCCAATAGCCCAGAGAACTCTCTCTCTGTATTCAGAGAGAGAAGGGCTTGGCTGCAGGGAGCTAGAGACAGGGTACCTGAGTGGAGCAGGGCTGGGGACAGGCTGAGGAGCTGGGGAGCTCCAGCCTGGAAAGCCCCAGGCTGTGGCCTAGCAGAAGACCAAGGGGTACTAGGGGTTGCAGAGGGCAGCACAGGGGTAGGCCAAGGCAGCAGGTCCAAACCTCCTTGCCAGTGATGAGTAGCCTGATACTGCAGTCTGCCCCAGGAAGTAGGACTAGAAGATGACTGGCAGTAGCCTTATACTGAGGTGAGGTGGGAATAGTGGGTGGGGGTTCCCTGGGGAGGGGAGACCCTAAGATGGAGGAGTACTGGCAAGGGGCAGTACCCCAAGTGAAAAGAGGCACTGGGGTCCAGGGAGGGACAGGGGGACCAGAGGACAGGTGGATCACCTGCCTGCAGAGGGCGTTCCGGAGCTGGAACGAGCTAATTCCTGGAACAGACCAGCAGGAGGCACTGCAGGGGTGAGTCCGCTCCTCTACACTCCCATTTTATTGGTCAACTTTGAGAAACTAGCCCTTCTGAAAGCACATATACATATACAAATATATAAAAATTTGAAACTTCCCTGTTTTCCCATATTGAATGTAACCAAGTCATGATCACTAGTCTGTAGGCAACCACCGATTTCCATTCCAGTGATTAATTCATCATTAGACATATTTCTGGCAATTCTACACGAGCCACATAGAAAGTTTTCCACAGTTCTGATCACTGAATAATCTCTTGGAACACAATGTGCCACATGAGAGTCCTAAAGGTCAATAGGGATACATTTATAGAATTGAGTTAAAATGTTATAGTCTTAAAACTAACAAAGTCCATAAATAACTTACAACTTATAACACTGATCCAGGCAGGAATTGCTGTTGATGTGGTCATAAAGGTGGCTTTATGCTCCTCAGAGCTGCTGTAACCTAGGTCCCGAGGTACCATTATAGCCATCAGGGATTGCCAGAGTGCAGAGTTGCTATACATTACCCAGGCATTCCAATGTGCCATTGGAATCCCTCACTGTCCACCTAGGCCAGCTTTGAGGTTGCTTTGTATCACTTCTTGTTAGTTTATCCTCAATGTGCTTCAGGTGGCCACAATTCATCACTGAATTTGGTCTGCTGGCTGGAGCTGTTTAGGGTTGGATCTGGATGAGACTGTTTTTTTTCTCAAGTGTTTATTATTAAATATGCAGTCCTCTCTACATGCAAAACACTTTATCAGACCCCATTTAGTATCTTTATGCAATGCAATCTTGGTCTTTATTCAATACTACAGGCTTGCACCAGAACCAAATCCTTATGTGCATACTTTCAGATAACTACATGCATAAGTAAAATGTAGGTGGAATAGTACCAGAAAGTGACTTGTTTGTTTGTTTCATTTTTTGCTCTAGGCATTTATGGCTTTATCGCCCACTTTAAGCAATCAATTTTCTGTTATCTAAAGGGAGAGATGCACAAATAGTTTTACTAGAGGAGAAAGAAGCAATGGAAACATTGCTTTCCACAATGCTTCACATTTCACTACGCAAGCTTTATTTCTCAGTGGTAGTGTCTAGAAGACACCAGGGGATAAGAATATCATTAGTTCAGTAATTCAGATCACATAAGACTGACCTGGCTGTCCTAGTTTTATGTTTTATGTAAATCACACCTGCACACACACACATCCTGCATGAAATACTTCGCATTTGATTTTACATTGAAATACATCATGCACTTTTAGTTCAGTGTCTCTTGGTGGATCAAAGTTGTCACCTCAAATGGAAGATATTAGAATTGTTTAGCAATTTTTCTAATTATAAACCTCATATTCATAACATTTCCCCCAACATTTTGTGTTCATGAAGCAATTTTTTAAAGTACCTCCATGTACATACAGGGGAAAGATTCTGATTTGATTGTGCCTATAAAATGAATGAGAATACAGAGCTGGACAAAATATTCACACAGCAAGGGGCTAGACTGTGTACCCCCTACTCACATTAGTGAAGAGTAACTCCCAGAAATAATCCTATTCACTTCATTAGGACTACACATGTGAGGGTGTTACAGTCTATCTCAAAGTGGGGTTTTCTTTGTTTTTCTTTCTTACTGTTTTCAAATTCTGCATTTTTAACAAATATCTTTATTAAATAAAATTTTACAGTTCCAAAACTTTACCTTGATTGATTAGATGTGATTACCCACAAATTAAATGCTATCAATTCTGGTTTCCTGATTGTCTAAACCCACTCAGTGCAATCAGAAGCGTTAATGCCACTTTTATTCATTTTTCTCAAAGGGAATGGCTATATTTTGTATGTTGTCTTACAGCCTAGGGGATGGGAGTGGGCCAAGAACAGAAGACAGCAACTATAGAAACTGGCTTTGTTCTGCTCCATGACTGCATTTCCTAGGAAGGGGTAGAAAACAATGATCATAGTATATTGGAGGGGGGCCCTGGCCATTGGCCATGCCTGGAACTTCAGGAGAAACCAGAGATACAAGCTGTATCTGGCATTTTGCTTCAATATGGCTCTACCAGGTACAAATGAAGGGTTGTTGTGGAGCTTCTGACATATGATCTATTTCCTGGGGAGGGATTTTGTGGAAATAGAATGCCACATAAATTGTTGTGGCTATTTATAGATTTAGATTGGTTCATAGGTAGCTTGGATAAACCACAGCCTTTTGAAGTTTTCTCTTTGAAGTCAATGGAGCCATGACAATATACATCACTTGAGGATCTGCCCCTTGTTTTTTGAGTGGTCTGTTTTACTTAATTTAGTGTATAGTGAGCTTCCACATGCAGTATTGTTATGCTAAAGCTAGTTTACAGCATACTTATAAAAGTAGTGCAAGGGTTTACTTTCTTAGTTTTATTTTTCTTAGTCCCAAAGCACAGCTCAAGAGTCACTAAAGGTTTAGATGCATTTGTGGATCCTGGTCAGAAACTTAATCTGATATCTGCTACTATTCTATAACAATGATACATTTCAGTTATTATGCCATTAGTCTCAAATCCCTCTTGCTGCAGCCCAGCAATATATATCTTAAACTGTTCCCATTGCAATCCATAGGAATGCAGCAGACCACCAAGAGGAAGAGGAGTTTGTCATGGTAGGATTATCTCATTATAGCACTTATATCCCATTCTAGCACTTTAGACACCATCACTGTAAGGTGCAGAACATTGCCCTTTGGATGTAGAGTGGACCCATGTCTCTCATTAATCATCTAGAGCTTGATGTACAAGATGCTGAGTGATGATAATCCAAACATGATAGGAGATATAAGTTTGATCGCCACCTTCTGCCACTCCCCCAAAAGATCTGGCAGCTACTGCCCTGCTTGCAGCTGCCCACAGTTTGGTGGATCATCACTTCTTTCTGTTTTTAGTGTACACTGAAAAAACATAAGCAGTGTTACTAGGAGGCTAAAATCTGCATATTCATGAATAAGGGATTGAAGGTTAAGTTAAAAACGTCCCTTTCTTGAACACAGCCTTCTTTCAGATTAAAATGATAAAACTAAACAATGCTACACCACTAAAAGTCAAAATTTGTGGAGGATAAGCAGATGTGTTACAGAAACTAACAGTAGTTTGCCTGTCAATTTAAATAGCGGACTACTGTCAGCTAGTATATTATGATATCAAAATAAGGAATGGGATAAGAGGGAAGGTCCTTTCGTAGATCAGTAACTGAGTAAAAGACAGGGAATAAAAGGTAATAAGAAAGGGTCAGTTTTCACAGTGGACAGGTAAATAGCAGGATCCTCTAAAGATCAGTATGGGACCCAAAACTGTTCATATTCATAAATGATCTAGGAAAAGGGGTAAACAGTGAGGTGGTCATATTTGCAGATGATACAAAATTACTGAAGATGCTTAAGTCCAAAGCTGACTGCATAGAGTTATAAAAGGATCTCACAAAACTAGTTGATGGGGCAACAAAATGGCAGATGACATTCAATGTTGATAAATGTCAAGTAATGCACACTGGAAAACATAATCCCCAATATACATACAAAATAATGGGGTCTAAATTAGCTGTTACCCTCCAAAAAGAGATCTTGGAGTCATCATGGATAGTTCTTTGAAAATAACCGCTCCACCTGCAGCAGAAATCAAAAACAGAATCTTAGGAACCATTAGGAGAAGGAGAGATACTGAGACAGAAAATATAATAATACCACTAGGTAAAGCCATGGTACACCCACACTTTGAATATTGCATGCAATTCTGGCTGCCATCTCTCAAAATTATTACAAAAATTATTATGGTCATGAAACAGCTTCCATATGAGGAGAGATTAAAAAGACTGGGACTGTTCAGCTTTGCAGAGAGATGACTAAAGGGGTCTATAAAATAATGAATGATGTGGAGAAAGTGAAGAAGGAAATGTTATGTGAAGAGGTAAATAACACAACTATTGGTCACCCAATGACATTTATAGGCAGCATGTTTAAAACAAACATAAAGAATTCCTTCCACAACTCACAGTCAATCTGTGGAACCCATTGCCAGGGGATGTTGTGAAAGCCAAAACTGTAATGAGATTAAAAAAAAATGAGAAGTTCATGGAGGATAGGACCATCAATGGCTATTAGCCAAGATAGTTGTGGATGGAACGACATGCTCTCAGTGTCCTCTAACCCTCTGACTGCCAGGAGCTTTGACTGGAAGAGAAGGGATTGGACCACTCAATAATTGTTCTGTTCTGTTTATTCAATTTGAAGCATCTGGCACCAGCCACTGTTGGAAGACAAGATACTGGGCTATGTGGACCATTGGTCTAACCCAATAGGGCTGTTCTTAAGGAAATACAATTTTGATTCTCTGTTGTCCTGAAGCCCACAGTCACTTAGGATGGGCTACCAGCTCTGCACATAGTTTCACTCTGAATGACATTCAAACTTGTAGCCCTTCTGTCTTTTCACACATTGTCTCTGACTAGTAAAGTAGTGATAATGATCCCTCACTATTTTTTAATTCTCATACTGACTTTATTCATTGGCATTGTCTCATGCTAGGCAAAGCTCAGTCAGGAGATGAAAAAAGCTTGGAGCACAACTAACACCACAGAGACTATCAATTAATACCTCATTAATAGAGAAAACAACAAAATGAACAAATAAACAAGGAAAACAGGCTAAGTGAAAAGGTGTTAATTGAGGGACATCTGAAATTCTTGCAAGATCTAAACTTACAGAATTAAGGAAGCAGCGAGAGTGTTCTTGAAGCGAGTGTACCTACTGGTAGGTATGAGCAACTGATGCTGCTGTTTAAATTTCATGCATGCTGTGGTGTTAATGAGAGAAAATATATAGCAGTATGCAAAGTTGGTGTAGCTGTGTTGGTCCTAGGATAGTTGAGAGACAAAGTGGGTGAGCTAATATTTTTTACTGGACCAACTTCTACTATTTAGAGAGACAAGCTTTTGATCTTACACAGACCTGAAGAAGAGCCTTGTGTAAGCTTGAAAGCTTGTTTCTCGCACCACCAGGCTATATAATGGCATTAGGGTAATAAATACAACTGATGAAAGAGATGGAATGGTGAGGCAGGTTTCTCATTACTGCCTCAGGTGTGCCTATTTGGCACAGTCCATTCCAGGGTAAATGTGGAGCTGAACCCCTCACTGGATGTTTTAGGTGAAGGAAATCACAATGCTTTCCACAGAATACAAGGGGACTACAGCTTTTAAGGAGGAGCATTGGGTGTTCTCCAGTTACTGCCCATTGTGCTGGTTCATATAGAGGAAGGTGGGTCCATACCAGTGGATGTAGAGTACTTTTTTATATAGCCATATGACTCACAATGTTTATCTAAAACCAGTACACACAGTTACAATATGATCTCATACAAACAGTATGTCTTCTGAGATGCTAGTTATTAGTTCCCCAGTCAGTAGGGGTAAAGGGGAAGAAACAGGGTCTCTATGAGAGAAATCAACTTGATTTTTTACCTAAATAAATAAAATAAAATAAATCATTTTTATTTCTAAGGTTTCAAAATGAAGATTTATTTTCTTTATTCATTGTCTTTCAAAAATGTCTGTTCTGATCATTTTTTTAATTTAAATTCTCCCCTTTTTCTCCCCTTTTCTGCCCTTTTTATTTTTAAATTTAAAAATGGAAGGGGGAGAGGAGGAGAGGAAAGGGCAAAAACATTAAAAAAAAAAGAGGAGACCCCCTCCAAGAAATATTTTTTCTCAAGTTTTATTGAAAAAGAAAGTCATTTAAGAACATTTTTGTGGGGGAAAATGTATCTCTCTCTCTTTATATATATCAATTCTATTCCGCATCCAGCCACCTGAAGGGAATGAAGAAGCACGAATTAGCATGCCTTTCCTCTCTGCTGCCTCAACAGGACAGAAGGGTGATTGTTACCAATAAAAAGTGCAAGTCAGTCATAGGGGCAAGGACACGTCTCAGGTTAGTGCATACCCACTTGCAAGGTGGCAATTGGAATCCAGACTAGTACATACTTTTATTTAAACACTATGAAAATTATTTATAAAAGTCTCAGCCATGTGAGAATTTTATGTTATTCTGTTACTTTTATATTGGCAAAATTCCCTGTTATGTGTAAAGATTAGACAAATATGTATATGAAGGTGATTAGTAAAAATTTTATCATGAAAAGGAATTGAAGGCTCAGATAATTTGTAGTGGAGTATAGCAACTGCTGAATTTGGGTCACATGTTTGAATCCAGCTCAGGTAAGCAGTGACTACTAGTGATTCCCATTTGGTGGCTATTCAATTTCAATAGTATGTAAAATGAACTATGACAGTGGACACCTATCCACAGTACAAAAACCGCCATCACATTTGATGCTGACTGAAATCATTGTTAGTAGTCCCCACAGAATGTAAGGGCATTAAATGGAATTGTCTCAAGAACTAGTCTCTCTGGGGGTACGTCTTCTCTACCAGCCGTATCAGCGGGTAGCAATCGATTTCTCGGGGATCGATATATCGTGTTTCATCTAGACACAATATATCGATCCCCAAATTAGCTCCTGTCGACTCTGGAACTCCACTAACGCGAAGGGAGGTAGCGGAGTCGGCAGGGGGAACCACAGACATAGATCCCGTGCCGTGAGGATGGTAGGTAACTCGATCTAAGCTACTTCGACTTCAGCAACGCTATTCACGTAGCTGAAGTTGCGTATCTTAGATAGATCCCCTCCCCTAGTGTAGACCAGCCCTGCATCAGGGGTAAGGCATCTTGGTAGAGCAGTAGTGGAAAGCTTGGGCCAGGTCTACACTACAAACCTATATCGGTATAACTATGTTGCTCTGGGGCATGGATTTTTCACTCCGCTGAGTGATGTCGTTATAGTGACCTAACCTCCTGAGTAGACAGTGCTATGACCATGGAAGAGCTTCTCCCATTGACAAGGTTACCACATCTCAGGGAGGTGAATTAACTATGCTGACAGAAAAAGCTCTTCCACTGATATGGTAGCATCTTCACTAAAGCATTGCAGCTGTGCATGAAGACAAGCCCTTGCACTTCCACTGCCCATGCTTTACCTGTTCTGTATTTTTTAGTTTTGATGGTTGTCAATTCTAATCCTTTTATGAGCACAAAATTCTCTACATTAAAAAAAAAAGTAAAAAAAAATCTTTATTTTATTCAGTGAATAAAGATACAACAAACAAATACTTTTCCAAGACCAATTTATTCTGTGCACCATGTATGCAAACTATCAGAAGCTGTAAATTACTGGTCACCTCAGGCATTAGCAACAAGAATTCCCATTGAATCAGTCTTTTTCATCTTTGCTAATTAACACTTTTTTACCATTTCCCTATAGTAAATAATTGAAGCTATCATGTAGGACGTGATCCAAAAAGAGATAGAGACTATTTCAAAGTTGCTGCTATCTTCAAAGAGATCCTTATCTGATTGGCCTTTTCAGGAAGAAAAAAAAAACCCTCTGAGACTATTTTCAGCCTTTAAAAAGTTTTTGAAAATTTGTGTGTACGCTAAACAGTGTGTGTACAGTACATCTTAATAGAACTAGGAGAGTTCCTCAGGACTGGTTTTGGGGCCAATATTAGTTAATATTTTTATTAAAGACCTTGAGACAAAAAGTAGGACTGTACTAATCAGATTTGTTGGTTATTAAAAACTGGGAGACATAGTCTGTACAATGGAGGATTGGAATAATATACAAGATGATCTGAATGACCTTGAAGACTGGAGTAACAGAAATGGTATAAAATTCAATAGTACAAATTATAAGGTCATACACTTAAGGTCTAATAATAAGAATTCCTGCTACAAGATAGGGGATTATCTCTGGGAAATGACAGAGGAGGAGACATCCCTGGCTGTGTTGGTCAACCACAGAATGACAATACACCACCAATGTTATGTGGCTGAGAAAAAGGCAAACACAATCCACAGATGTATAAGCTGAGGCATTTCCCTTAAACACAAAAGCGTCAAAGCTGTTGTAAAAAGCAGTGGTAAGACCTCATCTAGAATACTGTGTACAATTCTTATCACCCAAGTTGAAGAAAGGTTAACAAGTGCAGAAAAGAGTTACTCAGGTGAGAAGGGGAAAGGAGAGCCTATCTTAAGAGAGCAGACTGGAAGAGCTTTGCTTGTTTAGCCTAGCAAAAAGAAGACTGAGAAAGGATCTGATTCCTGCCTACATAGCCATCAGGGGGTACTTGAAGAGCTATTTAAGCTAAAGGACAATGTTGGCACAAGAACAAATGAATATAAACTGGCCAGTAACAAATTCAGGCTGGAAATCAGGGTTTCTAATCATCGGAGGAGTGAGGTGCTGGAACAGCATCACATTAGCAGTTGTGGGAGCAAACACTTCATTAATTTTAACAGAGAGAGAGAGAGAAAGCAATTTATGAGTTGGCTTGCAAAATGGGGTCCCTATCAGTTTATATCTTATGTTCCTAAAGCTCATGCTTCAGGACTTCAGCCGGTGACCTGCAGGGTACAGGAAAAATATTCCCCACCACCATTGTATTCTTGGGTTTTTTGTTCACCTATTTATGAAGCATCAGATGTAGACAATGGCTAGAATTGGGACATTGGATGAGGTGGGTCAGTGTTTTGAGTTGACACTGAGCATTCTCTCTCTCTCTTGTGCTTGGCTGTCTGGTTCTTGTTCACATGCTCAGGTCTAACTGATCACCACATGTGAGATCACAAAGGAATTTTCCCATAGGTCAAATTAGCAGTGATCATGTTTTGGTTTTAACTTTCCTCTGCAGCATGGAGTATAGGATTATGTGGGTATATCTCACTTAGTCAATTATCTGCCATTGCAGGGGCCTTGGACATTGGTGTATGTTGATCCTACCTGTTCTCTGGCTGGCAAATAATTGTTTAGTCTCTTGAGGGCTGTAATACTTTGGTCTAATTTTGGGGTTTGGGTTTAATGAGGCGTGATGGATGATGTTGTTGCTCTATGATATACAGGAGGTCAGGCTAAATGATTTGTTGGTCCCTTCTGGCCTTAAATTCTATGACTATGACACTATAAACTGAAAAAAGTAAACAAAAGCTTAATTCCACATGAAATCTAGATGAACTACAAGACACACCTGTACTGTAGAAGATAGTTGGGTTTGTGGTTCTTCACCTCTCTCCCAAGATTGCTAACTACACTAAGACACATTCTTCTAATGCCAAACAGGAAACTTTTGCTACAACAAGGAAAGTATTATTCGTAGAGAGACACTCACCATTGCACAACAAGCATTTGGTTAATATATGACTTAGGAAGCCAGAGAGTATAAGGTTTTATCTGTATTTTCAGTTACCTTAAAAAAAGAGAACCATCCTTTATATTATTATGAGTATTTACAAGTTCTATGGCCTGTGTTGTACAGATTAGATGATCACAATGGTCCCTTCTGGCCTTGGAATCTCTGAATCTATTAGGTGTTTTCATACTCAGAGATCCATTCCACACAAAACAAATTATTACAACCTCATCTCTACTCCTAATCAAATGCGTAATAATTGGACAAAAATCTGCAAATATCTAACATATAAAACTGTAAGAAAAAAATTCTGAAATACTGCAACTGATAGGATTAAGACTTATTTGATTAAGCTGTGATAGGAAAATTATGTGTGCAGCAGTCTGACATCAGGCTTGGCCCGCAGAGCCTCAGAGATGGAATGCTGTATGAATAAATATAATTAAAGAGCGGCAAAACCTACCGGTAATTTGATAATCCTCTGCAGAATTAACCGAGGAGTCTCAGAATGAAATGTTGATATTACTATGGTTACTTTACATGTAAAAGATGTACCTTTTTCAAAAAGCAAAGCACTTATTAACATTCCTCAAAGGTGACTTCAGTGTTCTTCATTAGCAAAGTTTCAATTGCCCATGTCAAGCTTGTCTTCCTGGCAAAGGTCTCTGTCAACTCTGAAATCCACTTAAGATAATTAGTATTCTGTTAGAATTAGCAGAGAACCTAGAAATATATATATATATATATATATAGAAATAGAAATATAACTAAAGTCTGTCTTGTTTGTCTGTTTTCAAACAAGGGAATACCCAACTTCTTTGGCTGCTACTGATATGGAAAGCAATCTGAACAATTAATATTTATGCACTCACAGATCTTAGCTTGCTGTCTTTTTTATGTTTTTATTTCTTTTTAAATATAGCTATCCTTTTCCCTAAATGCCTGACAAATATATAAAAAAAGATTAATTGGCAACGATGCTCAATTCATCAATTCTATTCAATCTACCCTCTGAAACAAAGCTCAAGAAAACAGAAAGGCCTTTCCATGTGCCCTGAAGGTTAACAAACAGACTCTGTCTGACTAAGAAGAAGCTGACCCAAAGAGGAGCTCTCTGTAAGCACAAGCGCTAGTCTCTTTCACCTACAGAAGGTGGTCTAATAAAAGATATTATTTCTCCCACTTTATATCTCCAAAGAAAGACAATCATTTCAGTCACTGACCCTCATCCAAAATATCCTCCTATCAGGGCCGGCACTACCATTTAGGCAGGCTAGGCAATCGCCTAGGGCGCCAGAATAAATGGTGGTTGCCATTTTGCAGGAGGGGGCGGCAGGCGGCTCCGGTGGAGCCGTCGCAGTCGTGTCTGCGGAGGGTTGGCTGCTCACTCGGCTCTGGTGGACCTTCCGCAGGCAAACTGCGGCAGCTCCACCGGAGCCATGGAGCACCAGACCCTCCGCAGGCACCACTGCGGCAGCTCCAGCGGAGCCGTGGGACCAGTGCGCGGGGTGGCGAAATTGCCGTCCGCCTAGGGCGCTCAAACCCCTAGAGCCGGTCCTGCCTCCTATTAACTCCCTCCCAAGTAAACAGGGGAACCATGAGGTTTCTACAACTAGCTGATCTTATCTTCTGTGTTATCACAGAGGGAGAGAAGTAATCTTGAAAGTAGAAAGATCCAAACCATTTAAAGCTTTATAGATTATCAGTACCTCAAACTGCAGGCAGAAAAATAAATCTACAGAAAGAGTGGCAGAGGAAGAGGAGGAACACAAGAGATGATGAAAGAAATTCCAGTAAGGTCAGGAGAGAGCCAAGGAAGTCAGGATCACAAGAAATCAACAAAGTGAAGAAGAAGAAGAAGATCAACAATGCAGATGAGTATATATAAGTATGGCTGTCATGCTGATGCTGTTTTTATGCATGTTCTAGTTTACATAATAAATGATGTATTTTACAAGCTTTTTAACAGTATAGCACAGTAGTCCCAGGATTGTGGGAAACATCGTTTAAAGAGGAAAATAATTAATTTAGTTGAGAGTCACAAATGAGAAGGTGAAACTTTGAAAGAATTGCAAATGACATAGTTTTCAACAACATGGTCAGTCCTAACACTATATTTATAAATGGCAACCGTATTTAAAGACTTCTAAAATAAATCATCTCATTATTTATATCTGATTCATGCTTCTTGTTGAACTAACATACCATTATATTGACCAATACAGCTTTTCCAAATATTGTATCAAAAATGTACAGACAACAGTTTATATAATATTTCAATTTCCTATGAATATTTAGGCAACAAATTGATACTTTACAAGACTAGAATCATATAGACACAGCAAAATAAATAACGTGTCATTGTCTTCAGCAGCAGACACTCACCTAACTACTATAATTAATAACAAATGGTCCAGATCTCCCAGAGGCAAAGGGTGGCAAGCTGCACAGTGGGATTGATATCTACGAGGCAACGCTCACTCTGGCAATGCAAGAGCACCAGCTGTGGATGCTATCAACTGAGAAGATGAGTGAAAATCAGGATTATGAAAATCTTTCTGTAAAGCAGCCACATACTCTATGATAAATTTAGACCATTGTAAATAGGGTGACCAGACAGCAAGTGTGAAAAATTGGGACAGGGGGTGGGGGAGTAATAGGAGGCAATATAAGAAAAAGACCCAAAAATCAAGACTGTCTCTATAAAATTAGGACATCTGGTAATCTTAATTGTAAACCATGGGTGGTTGGGGGAATAACACTCTTCTATGCACTGAAGAAGTATTCATACCTACATGTTTCTAGAATAATCATTCAATAGCCTTTCTAAAAGCACCAGGAACAGTATTGTATATATATTCATAACCGTTATAAGGAGGCAAGAACACTGTGAGCCTAATTTGCACTTCATAGCTGGAGAGAACATCTCCCCATTTACATTACAGTCTCCCATTTCAACAATGGGAGACTGGCATATGCATATTACAACCAAAATTTCATTAGATCAAAGTAATGAGTCAATTCCTGTGGTTGAAGCTAGAAAGCAGGCTCAATCATTGGAGTTTACCTTCTTTTCTGAAATGAGGCAAATGTGCTTTAGCGGTGCTTTAGTTTTGGAGGTAACATTTGGAAGACAAAGATGGAGGAGGACCCATCCTTATATCTATCTCTGCCTTTCTTGGTGGAACCACATGGCCTCTGTTTTGTTGATGCATTATCTCCTGTCATTTAGAAATGATTTGCTGGCAGATGACTTAAATGATCTTCCAGGCTCTTGTGAGAAAGCAAATCTGATTCATGTGTAGCTTGGAAGTTTCAAAGTACTTGCATTTGTTGGATCAGCCATTGTGAATGAGCTGACCACAATGTAAATCACTGGACTCTTCATATCATACCAGAGTATATTTCTATAGTATCAAAGGGGTAGCTATGTTTGCCTCTTTTACAGATCCAGACTAAGGTCTGTGGCGCCTTATAGGCTAACAAACATATTGGACCATGAGCTTTCGTGGGTGAATACCCACTTCGTCGGATGCATCCACCCACGAAAGCTCATGCTCCAGTACTTTTGTTAGTCTATAAGGTGCCACAGAACTCTTTGCTGTTACTGTAGACAAACATTATAGAAATATTTTTTCTATAGTGTGTTTCAATAATTTCTGAAAATGAAGGTACAGTAGCCTTGTAAGAACTTGTAACATCCTATAATTGTTTGTTTTGCTAGAGCTGTGCCTCCTTTTTTCCAGTCAAATTTAAATTATGCAGAGTTTAGCTTTTCACAGGTCTGAGAGTTCTAATTTTCCTTCTTCTGCTCTTCCTAGCCCCACCTTTTTATCTCCAAACATCAAAACACACTGACAAATGTAGTACTGTCAACTCTTTGATTGCACTGTAGTCAAAAGGTTATGTTTTCAAATCTGACTTCCATTTGCAGGCATGCAATTTTCATATGGATGCACTTGTTTGAGGTACATATTTTGAGTGCTAAAATCTAGATGTGGATTATTCAGTCTTTCAGATGACATGCAAATCTGATAACCTAAACACCAGTGGTCTTCACAGAGCCCATGCCACATTTTGTAGGAGTGAGATTGTTGACCCTTGGTCAAATTTGCTCTTATAGCAACAGTCTGTATGCCTAAATTCTCTATGAGCTTTCAGTTGGACACCATGATTCTCTGAACCAACTGAGTTGCTTTTGGTGTAAGCCTTTGTGGCTCTCCAATTGTATGGTTGTGAGAAAGTTTGATCCCATTCAAGACATAGCAATATGAAAGCTACTCTGTGTTACAGCCAGCTAACATTGTTCCCAAGGGGCCATTCTGGCAGCCAGGGATCACAAGGCATATGGACCCATGCCAACTTGTCCCTGTGTATGTCTTGAAGAACAGTAAGTAACATTGTACAGGATTAGCTACTGCAGCCCCATTCCACAAGAAGATTTTCTGATGCAAGGGGAATCATCCCAGGGCTCTATAAAATGGGGCTACATCTGATTTATGTTGCCAGTGAGGCACCACATGTCTTTGAGGTACTGGTGAATAGACCCTATTATTTTTCTAAACGTCCTGTTCTAAATTACTATGTAACATTGCTATGTTCTGTTTCTAACCATCAGGACTGGCTTCAGACTGTTAATCAAGGGGTTAAAGGCTTCATCTCTCATTACCAGTCCTGTGGGTCATTCAGCCTCCCAACTCTTGAAACATTGATTTTCTTTTTCATGCCTGTATAGCCTTACAGAAAAAGTTCTTGGAGTTTTACTGAGTCTCATTATTATTATTATTATTATTATTATTATTTATTTTGTTGAAAAATCATCCTAGTGATGCAGATACCATTGGGCTTATTTTTTTCGTAAATTTGAAGACTATTTATTTACTAATAATCTGTTAAACAGTGAAGAAAAAGCTGGTTTCTAACACTGTTATGTGGGTCCCTCATTAAAAAAATCAGTCTCATTCTGGGACCATGCACCAGTGTAACTAATCAAGTTCTGCTCAACAGACGAAGTCTGTGTATGCTAAGAAAAGGTGTTATTAGCTGATTTTCATTCCAGGACCAAAAACAAATAAAACAAGAGCTGAAAACAAACAGAAATGCATTAAGCTGACAGTCTTCAGTGGGAAATGGAAGATGACTAGAAACAATGATAACATTTTGATGTGCTTTCATTAGATGTGCAATTTGGGGATCTGCTGAACAATTGAAAAATATTTCAAATTGCTGGGTATGTGCCATAATTGCAGGTTTTACAAATAAGTCATATCCTTTACCATTCAGCTTTCTTTTATCCATTGCAAACAACTGGAGATCAGATGCTCTCCATTTAAACTGCAAGAAGAAAACTACCGCAATCCACAGATAGTTTTACTTTCCAGCATTTTACTGATTAGACTACTCAAGCACAGTGGAACTCCAATTCTTATTAATAAATAACAATAAGCACATGTTTGGTCTTCATTATATCAGCACATAGCCAGACTCAATGTAAAACTGTTGGTGACTTCGGACAACAATTAAAAGGGGCATTGTCAAGGCCACTAGATCTAAACTTCTTATTTTGAATATAGGTTTGCAAAGTACATATAAATACTGATTATGAATATTTGAGTATCTTGGTATTTTATACATACATAAAATCAAAACCAGTGATTTAGCATTTATAAGCTTGTCTGCAATAACAAAACAATTTTATCACGCAGAAGGTTAACAACAATGTTGATATTTTTTTCCTCTCTACATTTTTGGGTAAATTTTAATTCTGGTGAAAGGAGATAGATTGACAGACCTGGGGACTGAGGTCTTCTCTTCATCTATAGCACAAGTACATCAGGGGCAGAGGCAACAGGAACTCCCTGTATTCTGACAGCTCATCTGGAGGTTCCACATCTTGAGGTCAGAAAGCAGTTTAGGCTCCATGCTTATTCAGTTTTTGCCCTTACTGAGTGTTCAAGATCCCCAGTGATGATACCATAAGTCAAGACCAGGGATGAGACAGTCAGACCATGGGGGTAAGAGCTAGTCAGATATATTAGTTAATCCATTTGTTCAGATTCTTGGCTGCATCCAGGTTAGAGGCTGCTCTAATCTACTACAGCTCCAAAGAACCATCGGCCAGCTGAGACTAGCCGGCAAATAATAGTAATTGACCATACTCCTTTTCCAGCTCTGGCGTACGATCTATGGCAGAACCAGGAAGATAGGTGGTTTAGGAGCTGGTTATGCCAGTTGTATGACAGCTAAGGAATCTCCCATACAAGAATTCAAAGCTAGCACGATTCAGCCAGTTTCCAGATCATTTCAATCATGAGAATGGCACAAAAGGGCTGGACCCTAATGTCTTCATAGAGCAAATTATCAAGTGTTTGTGTGTGAAATTTTCTAGCACGAATGATAATTTTGAACTATGTATTGAAAAAAGTATGTACCAATAATTATTCTCACTCTTTTGCAACACCAGAGCCATACATTGAAAAATACACTGCACAATGTCTGAGTAAACATTACATATGAAACATGCATGAGGAATCATTTAAATTTGAAAATACAACCCACTGGGGGTTTTAGAAATGGTGAAAAATATTTTATTAGGTTTGTTTGTGGAAGGTTTCAAAAACAAATGTTAGGAAAAATGTGACTGTAGTTATACTATTGTGCCACATTCTTGATATTCCTGCAGATAGTATTGATATACTGTCTTGTTAGCACATCAGTTTGAAATAATAAAATACTGTATTAAGATGTAAATGGTTGACTAAGGGATATATTTTAAAGCCTCATAGCTTCTCATTTCATCCTTTTGGCACCTTTTGCTATGTGACCTAACTTGTTTATTTTAAATGTGTTCCAGAAGCAGATAGACATACACTACACATTCTAATGACTGCTTTCGCATACTCACTGTGTGTCTGGGGTGACACAACAACATATATAATATTACAAAGACTACAAGCAAAGTTTTAAACAAAAGCATGATGGTTCAGAACTGGAATACCACTAGGTCTGAACTTCAGAGAAGCTTGGATATGAGCTTGTTAGATAAGACTCATCTCTAATAATAACAATTATCATTCAAATTTCAGTATCGCCTAAGCATCCCATTCATGGATCACAACTCCATTGTGATAAGCACTGTACAAATGCAGACCAAAACATAGGTGCTGGAACTATGGGTGCTGGAGGTGCTGTAGCATCCCCTGATTTAAAATGATTTCCATTATGTACAGGGTTTACAGTTTGGTTCAATGGCTCTCAGCACCCCACTATAAAAATTGTTCCAGCACTACTGGACCAAAAGGATGCTTTCTTCCCCAGAAGAATTTACAATCTAAGTATGAAACAAGATACAATGGGTAGATACAGATAGAGATCACAAAGAGAAGCTCGGTCAGCATGATAGGCAGTGGTTACAGCACATCAGCAGCTGGATCCACAAAGGCAACTAGGTTCCTAACTGCTACTTTAGGTGGCTAATTATAAAATGTAGATCCACCATCCAGCTGCCGCCTAACATTCTAGGTGCCTAATTCCCTAGGTGCTTAAGTTTCCAGTCCACCAGTAAAATCTCATAGGTGCCTACGTTTCTGCCAGTAGGCATATGGACAGGCACCTATCTCCTGATGGTGCTGAATCCCCAGTGGGATTCTTGAACTAGGTGTTTCCCTCACCTATTTTACCAAAAACAATAAATATTCTCACAGCCTGCCTGAAAAAAGCAGAAGCAGTGGTGCCCCCAATACCTGCCAGTCTAGTGGCCAGTCCTCACCCAGATGTGAGAGAACCATGTTCTAGCACCCCGATTGTCTGATGTGAGACAGGGATTGAACACAAGTTTTCAATCTCCCATGTGAATGCCCTCCCCTTGAGCCTATAGGGGATTGTGGGAGGTAATATATTCTCAATTTCTCCAGTTGAAGCTGTAACACTTTTTATAAAATACTTAAATATTCATGAGGGTAGAGATGCTATATCTCAGTGGTTGGGGCACTCAGCAGGGCTAGAGAACATTTATGTTCAAGTCCTTGCACTAATATCATAGAATATCAGGGTTGGAAAGGACCTCAGGAGGTCATCTAGTTTAATCCACTGCTCAAAGCAGTACCAATCCCCATACAGATATTTTTCTATTTCAGGTCCCTAAATGTCCCCCTTAAGGCTTAAACTCACAACCCTAGGTTTAGCAAGCCAGTGCTTAAACTACTGAGCTAATGAAGACTCAAGTACTTTATACAATGTTAGATACTCCATCATCAAGTGTATGTCCCCTTTGTGGCCTTAGTCCCAGCGATCTAACTCTTGCCAGGTATCTTTTAGGCAAAATAAGAATATGCAAATTTATTACAAGCATGTGAAAATAAGTAACTATATACAAAATCTGGCCATTTCAGGAGCAAAAACAGGCTTTAGTGATTGAAGCAATCCTAGTCACAGTCTTAATATCTTCTCTTTACATTAGATGAGCAAATTTTGTCCTATATCTAGCGAATGCGAGAGTATTAATTAGATGGAAATAAGCTCATTTTAAAGGAAAAATATATTGTGTGTAAGTGATGGGACATTCACCCCACACCAGCCCTGAAGGGGTTAAGGTGGCTCAGAAGCAACCAATTAACTTTATAGGCCTCACCTGGGGGAGAGTCAGGCTTGACTGATAAGTACTAGTTGAAGATGAAGTCCAACTGGGCAGGAACAGGTTAGGCTTGTGTAAAGCCAATAAGCTGATAGTACTTGAGGGTTTTAGAGAGAGAATTAACAGCTATTCTCTGAACACAGGGTGGGAGGAAATAAACCAGCCAACACATCCCCCTGTAAAAGTCCTGGGATTCTGTCCCTCATGGAGGAGGTTTACCCAGAGGAGTTGTGGGAAGATGGGATATTCAGAAGCCCAGGGAATTAACATTTGAGAGAGTGTAGACATTCATGACTGCTGCTGATAGGGTCCCTGGGCTGGAACTTGGAGTGAGTAGAGGGCCTGTAGCTTCCTATCACTCACTTGGGAAGTGGTACAGACTGAGATTTGGCATGGAGGGCTATTTGTGACTGACACAGTTGATCTGGAGAGGCTCTGATATCTTAGAAGAGGGGGAAACTATAGAGTTACCTAATTAGAGGGTTGAGTCATGAAGAGAGAGAAAGCACCCTGAATCCTAGTGAGTGAGTGGAGCTATGAGGTGAATGATGGAAGGAGCTGCTAGACTGGATGGCAACTGATCTGCAGACCTAGCCACAAGGCAGTGTCTACAATGGTGAGTAAACCCTGCTATAGTGTGCCACCTGCAAATGGCAGTTACATTATAATTAACTCTGAGGTGGCTGTACAAACCAAATGCATGCATCAAATTGTCATGCAAACTTCAGGATATCTTAAATCTTAATCCACAACTTTCACTTTCTTTCAAACAAGATATGAAAAAAGGGATTGATAACTCTCATTGATTACAGTACTATGAAAATATAAATTCATGGTGACTCAGAAGGCTTGTATAAATCTTTACGTTGAATATGTTTTGTAATATGTAACAATGGGATGTTATCTTTACAGCTATAAATGATAGTCTTGCTATATTACTGTCAGCCCTATGAAAACAAAATATACATGTACATTATAGAAGTTCAAACTCTACTAGGAGAGTAGAGTTAAGAAGGTAAATTCCATCCCATTGGGTGCTTCGATGGCAGTAAGCTGTAATTTGACAATGAAGTGCATATAAGGGAAGAGTAGGCAGATCTGAGGAATTCTGTGGTGAACATTTCTAGGTCTGGTTATAATCTCCTTTACAGTGGTTTACTGCATTTTATTGCAATACTATGCTCAAGAGAAACTGAGTCCAGTCAAACTAGGATTTGTTTAACACTAAGGTTAAAATCAGTTAACTGAACCAATGTGAATGTACAACTCGTGTGAAAATGGAGTATCAGTCTGAGGCTACATTTGCACAGTTAACTTAGTAGTGTATGAACAACTTTCTGTGTCACAGACTGAGACTTTTAAAGCCAAGCTTCATTATAAATGTGGAAATTACATATTCAAGCAGTAAATAGGTTTCCCCTTAAGAATGGAAGTCTATCCTGTTTTATTTGCTTTGTTCTATGTATGACAATCTGTGTAACAAGGTGTTTATATTAATTGTAAAGAGGCACAATTTTTATGCATAATTTGGATACAATGTTGTGAGAATCCAGATGGTCAAATGTGAGCAGGTGCATGAATTACTTCTGGTTTTTGTCAGAGTAAAATCTAATTTTAAATAATTAAAACAAAAGAGAACTTATTTTGGAATCATTCCAAAATGAAAAGGATATTACTCCTCCTCTTGTGATCTTTTTGTAGTATGATCTATTTTTAGCTTCAATAGGCTTGAACTTTCTCAGAATATGTCAGTGAGCCATTGACTTAAGATCCGGAGCCTTTCCTGCTGTTTGAAACTGGATTTTGACTGGATAAATCCTCTACTTGGAAATTATGTACATTAAATAAGCTGTGAAATAAGTTTTCAAAAATCAGATTGTAATTAAACCAAATGTAATGGCTAAATCTTCCAAGTCACTAGTAACTTTTAGTAACAAATTTGAGACACCAGAAAGCAGCCAGCCTATCAAATGTTAGGTGCTCAATGTTGTTAAACTGGAAAATCTTGGCTAATGTTTCATTGCAGGTATTACTTTGAAAAGTTTGGGGGAGGAGAGGAGAAGGGATAGGAATACTTGACTATAAGAGGGCTCCACAGAATACTTATTGTTTGGCTGGCCTGCATAGCTGCTGTTTTGGTGATGTGCCAAGAGTTGGAGCCCTCAGTTGGCAGTATATAAAAATTATGGGTATCCTTTTATGTTGACTTTTTTGTGATGTACGTTTTCCTTTTTTATGTACAAAAGTTTAACAATGACAGCTACACTGTGGGATTTTCTGCCAGGAAGATGTCTAAACTTGAGCAAGCATTCATTGGAAATTCTGGGATTTACTGAAAATTGGAGAGGGCCACTATGGTTTAAAATGGATTTCACACACTTAATAGTGATGTTTTAGAACATTAAGAATGTAGAACTGCTAAAGTCAGTCTTTGTTGCAGTAGCACTGTTTACTTTTTAAGAGCTGCTTTATCACAGCACTGTCATTTTTCTTCCTTCAGTGAGTGTAGATATTAAGATACCACTTTGTTTTATTAATATAGATATTTTATTGAAATACTCACAACTTCAGTTCCAAAAGAGGTACTCTAGTGTGATTTGATTAGTTTTATTACCAATTTTAATCTTTGATACTTGATGTATACTGTTTAACTAAACTCTTGAATGGTGCAGGTATAGTCTAAATCCAATTATGTGGACTTGTGTACTGCATGTTGTAGTGTGCCTCAGATAATTTGTTCCTGTTTGACTCAAATTTCCTCAGTTTCTTGCACCCACTTCCAGGGATTTTGCTGTCCTGTTAATACCCACAGTTCCTGTTTGAGCAGTAAGGTGACCAGATGTCACGATTTTATACAGACAGTCCCGATTTTGGGGTCTTTTTCTTATATAGGCTCCTATTATCCCCCACCCCCCTCTCCTGATTTTTTACATTTGCTGTCTGGTCACCCTACTGAGCAGTTGTCTTTTTGTGTATGTGTGACTGCATTGTGCTCACTAGATGATACATTGCAGAGCAGCTGGAGGCTGCTCCTTTACCTTCTGGGCACTCAAACACAAGCAGGCCAGGCTGAGGGAGGAGAGGTGATGGTACCTGCTTGCTGAAAGCTCTGCATAGCAGCAGGATCAATGTTTTCTATTTTCTTCTCAGGTCAGCATAGTCTCCCATTTGCTACAGCAGAAAAGGAAATGGAGGTGGAAGAGGAACTGTAACTGGGTAGCTAATGCCTTTAAACAAAATTGGGCTCAGCTTTTCTGTTCCAGTCAAACTGCAGCCTCATTTGGTGTAACAAGGAGGTTGGGCTGCTTTGGGGAGTTTTAAATGAATTCAAACACCAGAGTCCAGAATCACGATAGCACTGAAGGAGAATTAGGCCTTGTTTACACTTTAGAGTAAAGTTGATTTACATTATGCTGACAATTGTATACCACTTTAATTACATTGGTTGTTCATGTCCACACAATGCTCCTTGTGTCAGTGGTATGTGTTCAAGCTGGTGCTCTTGCACTGCCAGAGAGCATTGCATCATAGGAAAGGCTGCAATTTTGTCAGGGATATTTTTAGTAAAAGTCATGGACAGATAACAGGCTTTTGTGAACTTTTGTTTAAAATTTCACAGAAGCCTGTGACCTATCCATGACTTTTAATAAAAATATCCCTGACAAAATGAGGTGAAAAGGGTCCAGTGCCCACAGCTGATGGGGGGGCTTCAGGGTCCCCCCTGCTATGCTGGTATCTGGAAGGAGATGCCCCTGAAGGAAGGAGCATGGAAGGATTTCCTAGTTGAGCAGAAGAGTCAGATCAGGCTGGTGAAATGGGAGGCAGGATGGTGGGTAAAGCGTCACCTATTAACTTTACCAGGTCAGAGAGAGATTGTGACACAGACCCACTGGTGCCAACTGACAAATGGCTCACTGTTCTGTAACAGTGACTCCTAATTGGCCTGACAAATTAATATCTAGCATTATCCATTAGCATTAGTATTTATCCAGAAAGAATAATGAAAACCAGGATCATGCTAATAATTAATATTAGTATGAAATGTGTGTACAGATACTGTGTAAATTTATGTATGTGCAATGAAAACACATTCCTAAAGGCTGAACTAAGATAAGGCTAACAAACAGGTTTCTGCTAGACAAAGAATGTATATTCACTGGTCTGCCTCAGTTACCTTATAATGCTTGCTTCACATGTTAACACAATGGGGATTTATTTTGAAAAGACACTTGGCATAAGATAAGCTTCTTTAGATGGTTAACCTGTTAAGTTTAGTTTCAAGGAATAATTTTGTCTCAGAAACAGAAGGGTTACATATATTATCCTTACTCACTATCACTCAAATCTTAATCTTTGATAAACTTTTTTTTGTTTTCACTATAAATATCACATTGCTGTGGTATATGAGGAGCTGGTCCCAAGCTGAATCATCCAAGCTGGAGAATGCTATTCCTTTGGAGACAGCAGACTTGGTATTACTGAGTGCTCAGTGGATAAGGGACTAGGTACTACAGGGGACTGCTTCAGAAGGGCTTAGAGAGTAGGGTTCTGTTAATCTGCTAGGCAAAGTAAAGGCTGCCATAGCACAGAGTACTTGTGTGGTTAAGTGGCGGTGTCAGGGAGCTGACACCCAGTTAAGCACCAGCAAGTCAAGGGGTAACAAGTGGACTCACTGTCCTGGCACCCTAGGAATTGTCACAGGGCTGGAAAGGGCTGAAGGCTGAAAGCAGCACAGGGAGTTGCCTGTTTGGCTCTGAGGGTATGGCTACACTTACAGTTTTGCAGCGCTGGTAGTTACAGCTGTGTAGGGCCAGCGCTGCAGAGTGGCCACACTTACAGCAACCAGCGCTGCAGTGTGGCCACATTTACAGCACTTGCAGCGCTGTTGGGAGTGGTGCATTGTGGGCAGCTATCCCACAGAGCACCTTGTCCCATTTTGGCGCTGTGGCTTGTGGGAAGGGGAAGGAAGTGTGCGGGTCTTTCCGCTTCCTGTTCCAACGCCCTGTGGTGCTTTGCTACATATTCCGAGCAGTTTGGCGGCATTGTGATTCTGCAGTGCGATTTCTGCGGCTTTTGTTATAAATGGAGCCTGAGCTGCTGAGCACCTTGCTGATGAATGTTGCCAGCACATCACGCATGGCAGTGGAGCTATTCCTTCAGCTGCAAAGTGAGAGTGACAGTGACAGTGAGGAGTCAGACGATGATATTGAATCGCCTGACGGTGAAGACACTAAATGCTTGTGGCAGCAACAGACGTGCTCAGCACCATGGAACAGCGCCTTTGGGCTTGGGAAACCAGCACTCAGTGATGGCATCACATCGTCCTGCAATCTTGGGATGACGAGCAGTGGCTGCAGAACTTTCAGATGAGAAAAGCCACTTTCATGGCACTGTGTGCTGAGCTCGCCCCTACCCTGCGGCGCAGGGACACGAGATTGAGAGCTGCCCTGCCAATGGAGAAGCGGGTGGCTATTGCAATCTGGAAGCTGGCAACTCCAGACTGCTTCCGATTGGTGGCGAACCAGTTTGGAGTGGGAAAGTCTACCGCTGGAATGGTGCTGATGCAAGTTTGCACAGCCATTAATCGCACCTTGCTAAGAAGAACTCTGACTCTTGGGAACGTGCAGGACATTGTGGATGGCTTTGCAGAAATGGGTTTCCCAACTGTGGCGGGGCAATAGATGGAACGAATATTCCTATTCTGTCACCACACCACTTGGCATCAGAGTACGTTAATCGCAAGGGGTATTTCTCCGTGGTTCTGCAAGCGCTTGTGGATAACCGTGGGCGTTTCACTGACATTTACTCAGGATGGCCTGGAAAGGTGCACGATGCACGCATCTTTCGGAACAGTTCCCTGTTCAGGAGGCTGAGGGCTGGGACTTTTTCCCCAGACCGCAAGATCACAGTAGGGGACTTTGAAATGCCCACTGTGATCCTTGGAGACCCCGCTTACCCCTTAATGCCATGGCTCATGAAACCGTATACAGGGAAGCTTGACAGGAGCAAGGACCAGTTCAACTACAGGCTGAGCCGGTGCAGAATGACTGTGGAGTGTGCTTTTGGCCGTTTGAAAGCCCGCTGGAGGTGTCTTTATGGGAAGCTAGATTTGGGGGAAAGCAGGATCTCCGCTGTTATATCCGCGTGCTGTACCCTCCATAATATTTGTGAAGAGAAGGGTGAAAGATTCAGTGAGGAATGGACCTCCGAGGTTCGACGCCTAGAGGATGAGTTTGCTCAGCCAGAGAGCAGGGCTAATAGGGAGGCCCAGGAAAGGGCTTCAAGGATTAGGGATGCTTTAAGGGAGCAATTTGATGCTGAGAGCCAACAGTAATGTTTGGTGCATTTGATGTGCTTTGCTGTACCTTGGGGTACAATATTTACCACTTCCAGCAATAATATAACGTAGTGAAAAAGAAAAAAAATCCTTTATTCAACATACAGTACATAAAAGGCAAGAGGGTTGGGGTGGTGGACTGTACATTCACAGGTTTGAATATGTCCTATTTTGATCACTATTCAATGTCTGCTGCACTTCAGGATTACTATGCTGCAGGGTAATGGGGGTGGAGTGAACAGGGTAAGAATTATAGTTATCAGGGCTGGTAGGTGATCGTACAGGTGTTGGGGGCAGCTGGGGGTAATAAGAAACTGGCTGCTGGAGAAAGTTGTTTTGTGGAAATACTGGGGAACAAGAAAGAGGGCTTTGGGAGGGCTGTGGGTTACAACGGTACATATTTGTCTGCATGGCTACGAGAGACTCGAAAGACTCAGTTTGGTGAGCCAGGAGGCTTATCATCTGCTTTGTGGTTTTTTTGGCAGACAATTCCTTTCTCCTGCTTTCTGTTTGCCTCCATTCATGTATACTCTGTCTCCATTCATACATTTTCTCTCTCCATTCCTGTGTCTTCCTACTTTCTCTGTTGTAGTGACTCATAACTGATTTGATCAATTCCTCTTTTGATTTTCTGGGATTTCGTCTCAAGTTCTGCAATCTACGTGAGGCCGGTGATCCGGCTGCATTAGTCAAGGTCACTAGAAAAAAGAGAGATAGAACCATGTAATACACAGAGGCTACATTGTTTATTATCACACAGTGAAGGACTTTTTAGACTTTTGGTGGCATCCTTCTCACATACCTCACATAACACAGAGAGGGCAGGGAAGCTAAAGTCATGGCGAGCAATGGGGTGAGTGGTTTTCCCCCGAGTTCCCCTTGGGAGTGGGAATTGACCGATGGGTCACTGGGTTTTATCTGCAATGGGTACAGGAGGTAGCTGGTATCCTGAACAGGAGACAGTAGTGAACAGGAAGGTGGCGAGCTGCTGGGGGAGGGGTTGGGCTTTGGTACGCGTTCACGCCATCCTGCTGGTGGGGGGGGGGAACGCACCACGGTGCTGGATGCGTGCTTGGAGGGGGGTGCATAACACCGTAGCACACCACGTGGCTAGCTACGTGCTTGGAGGGGGATGGGGCACACCGGAGCGCACCGCGGTACTGGATGCCTGCTGGGAGGGGGGTGCATAACACCGGAGCGCACCACATGGCTGGCTACGTGCTTGGAGGGGGGAGGTAAACAACAGAGTGCAATGGGCTGGGGAAATACGAACCTGGCGCCCTGCACTCAAGTATCCCTAAATTCTCAACAGGGTTTCCTACTGCCAGACATATCACTGCTGCGTGTTACCTGGGAAGAGAGGGAGGGTCTTCTACAGCAATGTGGATACCGCCCTGGCCCCTATGCAGCTTGCCTGTGTGCAGCCATGGTCCCCCCACCCCTCGCTTCACAGTGGATTGGACGAGTTAGCCTGACCGGGACAAGGACCACGGTGGCTCTCCCGATCAACTTGAGAAAGCAAATTGCAAACGCTCTGGCTGCAACTTTTCAAGAGATTACCGAGGCAGATTACAGAGACGTGATAGAGCAAATCAATGGGCTATTCCACATTTAGGCATGCATGCAGGCAGCCATAACCCAAACCCTCCTCTCCCAAAACATAAAAATCTGCTTACCCTGAGCACGATCCTCAGTTTCTTCCTCACCATCAACTTCCTGCTGCTGCGACTGGCTAGCCTCCTCCTGGCTTGAGAAGAGCTCCTGGCTGCATGCCTCCTGGGACTCCGGGGTGTCTTCCTCCACGCCAGTAGCCTCACTGTCGGCTTCCTCTACACCCTCCCCCACTTCTCCCTGCTCTGAACTCTCCATCGTGCTCCTCGGATTGGCAGTGGGATCACACCCAAGTATGGCATCCAGCTCCTGGTAAAAATGGCAGGTTGTGGGGGCAGCTCCTGAGTGGCGATTTCCCTCATGAGCTTTGCAGTAAGCATTCCTCAGCTCTTTTATTTTGACCCTGCACTGCAACGCGTCCTGTTCATGGCCCCTTCTCATCAAGGACTGCAATATCTGCCCATACGTATCATAATTTCTCCTTCTGGAGTGCAGCTGTGCTTGCACAGCCTCCTATCCCCAAACACTTATGAGTCCTGCAGCTCTGCATTGGTCCATGCTGGGGCTCGTTTGGTGCGTGGAGGCATGGTCGCTGATTGATTGATTAATTGCACTCCACACCTGGCTGAGCAAACAGGAAGGGGATTTTTAAAATTCCCGGGGCATTTAAAGGAGGGGTCAGGTGAGCCCAGGACAGTGGAGTTTGCATGATTACCAGAGAGGCTTCTAAGGTATGCTGGGATACCTACTTATGCCACAGAGGTCAATAAAAACGCTGGTGGGTATCTAAACTTGCTGACCAGCGCTGGATCAACAGCGCTGGATCCTCTACACCCGAGGCTCGACCGGGTGTACAGCCAGCGCTGCAACCAGGGAGTTGCAGCGCTGGCCGTGCTGTGCAAGTGTGTACACATCCTACGTTTCAGTGCTGTAACCCCCTCACCAGCACTGCAACTCTGTAGTGTAGCCAAGTCCTGAGACAGAGGGCTGAAGACAAAAGGCCTGAGAAGGCTAAAAACTGGGGAATAATGGGGGAGGCTGAGCCTACTGAAGTCTTCCAAGCAAGAGCTGAAGATCCTACCTGGGAAGGAAACAGAGCTGGACAACTCCCCAGCTAGAGGGCTGTGGGGGGAGAGAGTGGACTAATGTGTTGGACTGTTGGGATGACCACTCTGTTTGGACTACACTAGGGCAATTCTGGTTCATTGATGATTAGCCCTGCAAAAAGGCTATCTATATACTCAAAGGCTTTACTGAGTTTTGGGAATCAAGGGGGAAACTGCGGTAAGGACCACTTGCAAGACTGCCCTGAAGCCATGACAGAGTACCTGTAAGGAGGGCATGCATTTACAAACTGAATGGGGGAATTTGGAGACAACTAAGGGGAGCATAGAAAAGGGGAAAGTATTGGAGGGAAGGGGGCCCAGAGACACAAAGGGGGGAAAGATATTCAATAGTAGAAAAATGGGAGGAACCTCAAACATGAGCATCTGCAATAGGAGAAGCTCCATCAGGGGAAGGAAGAAAAGAGCAAAACCTTATCATTCCTTGGAGGGGTGAAACCCAGCTTTCCTTAAGAGAAGGAACTGCTGAAGGAGAGCAGACCTTACCTTCTCCTTAGAATGACTGTTTTCTCCCACAAACACACTCTGTGGGCTGCCTACCAAGAATATACCTGCAGGAAAGGGTTGTTTTTTTGCAGGATGGTGTTCCTGGAAATTGGAGATTGTGTGGACTCCATACTTCTGGAACAATATTCAAACTTATGGGTCTTTATTTAGACTCCCTCCACCTTGTTGCTGCTCTGAATTAGGGTATTCATATTCAAATTAACCTATTCATTTATACAACTTCCTGGTGGCCTGAGGACTAAACTCCTTGAGTTATTTGGAACTTTTCCATGGGGAGAAGGGGTGTGTTTGTGTGGAGGGGGGGAATGATAGGAGGAAAAAGTTCACTAATAAAGGGCCTATTCCCCAAACCGCTTCCTGCACGTCTTACCTAATACTATGCAGCTGCCTTGGGATTTCCACCACAGTCTCCTCACAGATTAGCCTGGGACAGTCATAGCCACTGTTTTTAACATGCCCCCTATCTGCAGAAGACAAAGGTCTGTATAACAGATCTTTAAAACCCATCCCTTGCTCATTTGCAAGCAAGAGGCTGCAGGTAACATCTCTGTGCTCCTAAATCTTGTCCCCCACACTTTCCCAAGCAATGTGAACTCATAAGTTCAGTTGCCTCATCTCATACAGTAGATATACCATTTGCTTCTCAGACTAAGTGGAACTGGTTTGAGTCAGGATTTCCCCCCTTATCTTTAGCTCTAGTAACAACTTTCATCTAGTGGGGTCCCAGTTGTATATAGGGATCCGTACAGTCCCCCTAGGGTGAAATTCAAAAGTTGTTTAATAGTGCAGCAATACTGCAGAAGTTTTTAGGACACAAGTTATGCTTCTATACTTCATCTAATTGAAACCACAAGGGGAATTTAAGTAGGCAGAATGTAATTACTCAAGTTGGAACTTGGCAAGTAAATACTGAAATCTTTTTAAAAAAAAAATAACTACACAGCTTCATGAATATATCGTCAAATCATAATCTAAATAAGAATATAAAAGGGGGACATTTAGCAGCTTATATTAGGAAATATGATATTAACTACAGAGGACAAAGATGAAGGTAAAAATTTAACTACATCTCATCATCTGATAGGATTGATAGATCAAAGTCTTATCTTCACTGAAGCCTTCCACTATAAAAAATAGATACCTCCACTACCACCACCCCCACACACTAAAGTACGTCTGTTTTGCCTTTGCTATGATAAGTAGATATCACAACAAGAGAAACTCACCATAAAGCATGGATAATAAAATGTTTAAAAGAATAACATGGGGCAATTATTTTCATTAGGAAACAAATATATAAAAGAGTGGAGCAGTGAGCTGATTCATAAACACTGTAGCTTTTTTTACAGCATACAGCTATAGAATCATAAGAGTAGAAGGGGACCCTTCTTGCAGGGCCCCCTTCTACTCTGGTCTCCTGTACTGAGGCAGAAGGAAGAATTATGTCTGGACCATCCTTGACACTTGTCTGTCTAAACTGTTGTTAAAAACATCCAGTGATAACTTGTTCCAGTGCTTAACTACAATTACAGTTAGGAAGCTTTTCCTAATGTCTGAACTAAATCTCCCTTACTGCAATTTAGGCTCATTACTTCTTGTCCTGTCCTCGATGGATAACAATGCATTACCCTCCTTTTTACAATAGCATTTTATGTACTTAAAGACTTAGGTCTCCCCTCAGTCTTCTCTTCTCCTGACTGAATAACCTTTTTTTCCCCCTCTCCAATCTTTTCTTGTAGGTCTTCCTAAACCTTTAAATTATTTTTGTTGCTGTCCTCTAGACTTTCTCCAGTTGGTCCACATCTTTCTCAAGTGTGTTCCCAGAACTTGTGACTGTACTGCAGCTGAGGCCTCATCAATGCCAAGTAGAGTAGAAGAATTACTACTTTTGCTAATACATGCCAGAATGATTACTTTTTTGTCTGATCCACTATTACCCCCAACCCTCTTCTGCGGTACTCCTTCCAGCAATCATTGACCATTTTGTATTTATGCAACTGACTTTGCCTTCCTAAGTTTAGTACTTTACATTTGTCCTGATTGATTTCCATCCTATGTTTTTCCTATAGTTTTATGTTAACAGTTTTTAGTGCATATGGTTATTCCTTAGGATAAAGAAATTGACAGCTATAGCAGCTGAGCTCTAATTTTATCCCAATGCAATTAGTCTTTATTACATGGGCTCTATCTAAAAGCCTGCACAGGAGTACTTATTGTGGAACTTTAAAGGCTACTCTGTTCATTTTAGGGTGCCTGTATGTTTTATTAGCATTATTTTGATTGAGTGTTTTGTACAACTTAACTTCTCTGCTGTTGCAAGTCATGGGTGAACATCAAAAGGTTTTGAATTCTGTTTGCTTAGGTGTTTATCTGAGCTCAGCCAAATTATTTAAATCTCTTGGACTCAGATTTTTAAAGGAAGTTAGGTGTTGCTATGAAATTTTCAGAAGGAATTTAGGTATTTAGTCTAAATTCCATTGACTATTAATGGGATTTAGAATCACATGCCTAAATCATTTCTGAAAATGAGATTTAGGCTTCTAAATACCTTAGGTGTTCTGTCAGTAAACACAATATCCCATTTAAAAAAAAATAGGACTTAATCCTCAAAAATTGGGCAAAACCACCATATAAACAGGCTCTGGTGAGATTTTTAGCACATTCACCTTCTGTCCCAACTGAAAACAAGACATTCTTACCATCAGACTAGTAAAAGTTTGAATGAGTTGATTTTTAAAAATTGGTGAATGTTCAATGGAGGGTTTCTTATTCTTTGACATAGTTCAGTCATCCATAATTTTTGCAGAAAGTCTCTTGGAAGACTTAGCACATCACAAGTTAAGATGATTATTATTCTCCTTCAAAACCCTCCACAAAACTCTCATTTGCCATGGTATCTAGGAAGAGCTTGACAATAGTTAGTCTGGTGTGCTGAGACCATTTCCTATCATACTACCCAAGAGTGACTTGTTTCCTCATACTCCCATGTCTATATTTATCTGTCTCTTGTCTGGCACTTGGATGGGAAGCGCTTTAGGGTAGGGGACATCTTTTTGTGGGATTTTTTTTAATGCCTAGTACAATAACTGTGAATACATTGATCCATGCCTAGGACTCATAGTCACTATAGTAATACTAGTGATAAATTTTATACACTAACATGGATTCCTTTTCCTTCATGAAGGCTGCTCAAGATAGCCAGTCTAGATAAATAACTATGCCAGCCTTGAGGGAACAATGGCTTACCGATCATCATTTACTAGATGGAAAAACTATACAGAAAGGGAGGAAGACAAATGATTGCCCTTCAAATGAGCATTAACATAGAATGGGAAATACATTCAGGCTGACACAGAGATGTCTAAAGTCATCATGATACTCTTCACTTGTATGACTTTCATCCAAGGATTTCAAAGTGCTTTACAAAGTTTCAGTTTACATAATTAAAAGCAAAGAATTGTTCAGAGCCAAAGTCTTCAGTGGTGTTATCTCAGATTTATATGTGCATAAATGAGAACAGAATCTGGCTCTGACTAAATTTGGCCTTTCAGTGTGTTAGAAACTGTGGGCTATCTGAAAATTGAATCCACATTGTGTCCCTCGTTCATGAATGAGAGGGAAAGTGATTTGGTGGAAGTTACAATGTTGTGCCAATCCCCAGCTGCATTTGAGTTCATTATCATTCAGCATTTACAGTGTGGGACAAACCTGATTTTACCCTTGTCCCCTTGGCTTGTATAAACAAGGCCTGCTTGGTGTGGCATATCCCCTTCTAGTGGCAGGTAGATCAGCCAGAGACTGAGTCTGCTACATGCAGTAGAGGCTCATGGATTAAGCATTAGAGCTCCTAGGTTTGACCCTGGCTGCTGACAACCAGCATCTGTCAGCACTACACTATGTACAATGTGATGATAGTGAAGGGATAGTCCAAACTCAGAAACCCAACCTTTCTGTGTCTGCTAGATCTAGACAGGACTGCCATTTAACAATTTTGTCAGATTTCATTTTGCATTAGCAGAGCCAGAGCTGCTGTAACAGTAGCCCTTCTTAGCCGTCTCCATAGGAGTAGATCATATTGCTTCTCATAATCTGCCACAGAATTTTTTGCCACCTTCCTTGCTCCCAGACCAGCTATATGTACATTATTTGAAATGTACCTCCTACTTTTCGTTGAGAGATTAAATTTTACATATTAGTCTCCATAGCTGTCATAGGGGCTCATCATTTTGTAGCAGCACAGTTGAGAATTTCTGCAGGGGAAAAAATAGCTTAAACTACTTCTTCAATTTTTAGATCTTAAAGTCTGCCTATAACAAGGTCATCACAGTAATAAGGTGGTGTCCTATGGGTATTACATTCTGTAGCATTGTTTACACAAGTTCAGCTTCAATGGTGGTAACAATGTTGGGAGTGCTAATGTGCCAGTGGCCTCTGTTGTATCTGATAGTTCAGCTGAGGTTTAGACCACATGCTGATAGTTTTGCTACTATTTTCCACCATTGCTGCTATCTTAAGAGTAGACAACCTTTTGTATGGATGTGCTTAATGAAAATGTTGCAGGGAATCTTCAAAGATGATAGCAAAGGATAGATTAGTGATTTGAGCATTGGCCTGCCAAACCCAGGATTGTGAGTTCAATCCTTGAGGGGGCCACTTAGGGTTCTGTGGCAAAATGAGTACTTGGTCCTGCTACTGAACCCAGGGGGCTGGACTCAATGACCCTTTGGGGTCCCTTCCAGTTCTAGGAGATAGGTATATCTCCATTAATTTTTTTTAAAAGGCTGTATGTTAATACTTGCCCTGTCAAGTTTAGAAATTCAATGTGTTCAAATAATCTGTTGGCATCTTACATTATGTAACACACACAAGGTAAGATATCTTCTATATATTCTGGTTTCTGTGTCCTACAATCAGTTGTCTTTAACTTCCTCCATTTGTTCCTGTGTATTAAAACTATTGCTTTCTTTGGTTTTTAGTTTTTTACATCTTATAAATAAAATAGCTTTTTTAAGTCTATGTACTTGTGCAATAAAACTATGGAAACATTTATTTCCCCTGGTGTGATGCATGTTTCCTTCATTTATTGAGAACATGAAGAGGTTGCCTCTGATATATTATTACACTAAAATAAGTACTGCTACTAAAATCAGCTTACAATTTAAGCATAACAAGTCTGCAAGAGAATTTTTGCATTGGAAAAGCTAGAGGAACCAAGAATTTTGTTCCTTTTCACTCACTGCCAAGATAATAACATAGTATGGCTGAAGAAATATACTACCAAAAATTTCAGAATTCTATGTACTATCATGTGCCACTACTGAGATTTACAGTTCTACTTAATTATAGCTATTGATTTCTGCACATCCCTGTCTTTCATGTCTATTTGTAATTCATCAGAGCTTTTCTATAAAAATAGAACAATTAGGTGCTTGCTAAGGATTAGTATCTAGAATGAAAAGGTCAGACTGTGCATTTTTCCCAGATTTCACAGCTTCACATGACTTACTTTTAAAAACTGAAGCATCTAAAAACGCCTCCATAATCTGTATTTGAAAATGTCTGCATATTTGTTTCAGTCCCCAATACAATCTTCTCTTATGCACATCTGCACTACCATCTACTGGAAAGGTGAGTAACTATGTATCAGCAATCACTGTTTCTATCTGTTTTTACTAACACCAGGGTACAAACTAGAAGAAAGTTGTATTTTTTTTGTGGGAGAAGCATCTTTTTGAGCAGTAAATTGCACTGACTCTTAAAATTTACACTCTTCATAAAGATGTACTAGAGTCAAAATATTAGTATATACTCAATCATGTTTCTTAAAATAAAGTATTGCATATAACCACTTGTGTGTGTCAAAGAGCAAGCATACAGATTTCTCATGCAAATAAGGGACTAACAGCACTAGATACAGGAGTGCTGGTAGCTACTGTGCAATTTACTCATGTATGCCTTTTGCTAGTGAACCTTGGTAACTGCTTCCATTCCAGAATATCCTGGAACATGTATGACACATGCAGAATTATGTGGTTTAGAAATGTGGAGAAACACCTTCTGGGTTTGGATAAGATCAGTGGCTGTCAGCACTCCTAGACTACTGTACCCCTTTCAGGAGTCTGATTTGTATTGTGTATCCAAAGTTTCACCTCACTTAAAATCTGCTTGCTTACAAAATCAGACATAAAAATACAAAAGTGTCACAGCACGTTTCAGCATGCTGTTACTGAAATATGGCTTACTTTCTAATTTCTCTTTTCTCATTTTTACCACATTATACAATAAATCAATTGGAATAAATATAAATATTGTACTTACATTTCATTGTATAGTTTATACTGCTCTATACGCAAGTATTTGTGGGAAAATTTTAATTTGTACTGGCTTCATTAGTGCTTTTTATGTAGTCTGTTGTAAAAATAGGCAAATATTTAGTTGAGTTGATGTATGTGGTCTAGATCTCTGCATACTCGCAGGGGTACATATACCCCTGCTTAAAAACCACTGGCTTAGACTATACACTTCATTTTCACTTAATTTAGTCAGCATGCACTTATTTAATCAGCTACATATACATATGTACATATATTAAAATGTTACCTACCTCTTATACAGCTTCTGCTCTTCAATATTACCAGCTTTTTAGACAACGTATATTAAATTTGATATTGACCATAAGCTTTTGCTCTGTTATTTTTTAAAAAATACAGTTAAATAATCAGTGACCACAAAATATGCATGGGTAGCAGCAGTAAGATGTGCTGGAGTGTAAGATGAGCTTACATGAATGAAAGGCAGAGGATGGCAGCAGTGTTATTAGTTTCATCTGCATAGGAGGAAAATGGCTGCTTTCTCTATACATATAAAACTACACCGACACTAGTCGCTTTTAAAGAATGTCAACCTATTCTTAAACACAAAGTATTGCTAAAAAAAAATAACTGATGAAATATTGGATAAGGATCATTTGGGTATATAACAGATGATGAAATAAAGTTGTCCAATATGTACTTTAGAAGTGTTACCTACCTTGCTCTTATCTTTAAAAACAGTTGCTGAAATATTTTATACGTTAACCCTCCTACTTCCAGTAACTTGCCTCCAATAGATAGAGAAAAGCCCTACCTTTGTCCCTCATAGCTTAAGGGAGCTTTGAAGCCTTGACTTAAACAGCACATCATTCACTTTTCTTGACCTCTTTCCAGGAAGAACCAGAGTTTAACTCCTTTTCCATAGTTAAGTACCCGAGCCACATCAGTGTACTGGCACTCCTTCTTGCCTCCAAACTGAACCTATTTAAGACTCCTACATGCAACTCTGCTTTCTGTTGCTCTGTAGTGAAGTTGACAAATTTTGCACCTTCCCACAGTATATCACCAGCACAGGACCCAGGGATGTCAAGCATACTTCCCCAATGGTTTTATCACCTAACCTCCCTTTTATCCCTGCCCTCAAACTTCACCCTCACTTTTCTCCTTATACTCTCTTTCATGGGGTTTCTTTACTTCAAAGTATGAGTATGCTTTTCTTAAAAAAAACTCACTCTAGGCTCTGCCTCACCCTCAAACAATCATTTTCCTACTTTCATCTACGAATTTCTCAGATGTGACATCTACAGCCCCCCTCTTCAGTTACTTTTCTCCAGTTTCATCACTGACTCTCTCCAAGCTGGCTTCTGTGATATTCCATAAAACTGTTCTCACTAATGTCTAATAAGCACTTCCTGGCAACATCTCAGGACCTATACTTCACATTTGTTCTCCTTAACCTTTTGATGGCTTTTGATCTTGTTGACCACTCCCTACTCTTTGAACATCTATTCTCTACTGGCTGCCTTGTTCTTGTTTTCATGATTTTCCACTGCCTTTCTGATAACTTCATCAGTCTTATTTGGTGGGCCATTGTTATCCTGTCTCCATTTTTTCTGTGGACTTCTCCAAAGGCTTTATCCTTGGACCCTTTGTTATCCCAAATTCGGACCTCACACACTGTAATACTGGCCTGCTTATGCCCATAAATTATCTATTACCCCTTTGGGCAGAATAAATTAGTTGCTGGCCCACCCTAAAGGAATTGCCAGGGTTTTACCAGGGGGTTTGTTTCCAACTCGCAGACGACTCCCCAGAGCTGGTTAATCCTGCTAACCCCTGGGAGGAAGCGGACACAACCTTCTGCTCAAAGGATTGACATCCAAGCAGTAAGTCTTCAAAAAAAATTTAAAGGAAATAAGCAGTTACAATATATTCAATAAAGCAAGAAAGAATACATCATACTTTAGAAATCATACATTTAAAGCAGCATAATAAAATGAGATACAGACAGCATAGGAAGCATAGCATACATAAACCATATAACAGTTACAATGTAATACTTAAAGTACATCTTTTGTACATGTATAATGCTTTAATACAGCATTATTTCAATATTGTAGTTAAGCAGAGCTTCTAAACATAGGCATAAGAAAGCATTACAATATTACAAAAGAAGAAAAATAATTAGTATTTAACACTATCATCCTGGAGCTGTGGCCAAGCAGTCACAGGATGGGTGGGGTGGGGTGGGGCTCATAAAAATACAGGTATCCAGCTTTATTTACAGGCACACCCAGTCATTCTTTTCAAAATAGAAAATCAATCTTGCACAGTTTAGTATCCTAACAATTGGGCCAAACTTTCTCCTTTTCAAGGACATAGGATTCTAAACAGAGAAATTACACTCATACCTTATGGAAAAGGCACACATTTACAATCTGTATAACGTTATGCCTACACTCTTGCTAATATGTTCATAATGTTGTAACTAAAGCTGATCCAAGTTTCACAGAGCACATTAAGACTCAGATAAAATTGTATTTGGATAAGCTATTGCAAATTTGGAGGGGAGAGGAAGTTTGCTTGCATAGCACTTCAACTTAAATGTGTGTCCATTAAATGCAAGCAATTTGGATATATTTGAATTTGATCTGAAATTTGGCTAGATGATACTTGCAGAAAAGGTAAAATGGAAAATTATAAATTTACATTTAATTTTCTCAAGTGATGAAACTGTTTTTCATCTGTCCCGCGCCACTGAAACTACAATCTAGCTTTGTTTTTAACACATGAATATTAAATTTAATATTCACTTCATACAGAAAATTGATCACTTGTACTGCATTAAGGGCTCTTACTTCCAGAGTGACATGCCAAAACAGACTATTTTTTGATGTGTGGGAGAAATGTTTGCTGTAACTTTTGAATACGCAGAGGGAAGGAGTTTTATAAACAGGATGAAAACAGAGCAAGTGAGATGTTTGGTACCATAAACTAGGTTGTGGATAAATAATAGTACATGAATATGATCCATCTTTGATCAGAGTAAGATTATGCCCAAACTCAATGGGAACAGGTAGAGGGTCCTTTTGTGAAACACCAATGCTGCTATTGAGATGAAGGAAGTATTTGGAACCTTGAAAGAAAAGGGAGACAAGACACATCACCTAGAACCTGATTAATTTCAAGGAGGACTGTCTATATTATAAGCAAGAAAAGTGTTTTATATATGCATAGCCAAACAGATCAAATGATTTTTGCTTTCACTTGAATCTAATTATCTGAAGACCTATTTATTTGTAACATACATAGAAATGTTCTTTCATCTTTCTATTTCTATGCATAACCTATTCACCCTGCTTATTCTTCTGGATATCTTAAATTATATAAATGAAATGATCAGAAGTGAGTCTGATTCTTCTAGACTCATGAAGATTCCTTGATCTTCAGATTTTCTACTGAGCTATCTTGCAATGTTGTTTTTGTAAAATTTATTTTCTAAGAGGGGAGGAAAACTTCAAACAATATACTATGTTCCTAAAAATATTCTACAATAGTTCATCAGCCATTGTCACATCTTATTTAACATATTATTCAATATGTAATGCAATTAAACAATTCACATTCAATAGTCTTTCTTGCATTGTTTTACTTGCTGCTTGAAATTTGTCACTTCACTAATTTGTTCAGATTGCATCACCTCAGTATGTCTACACTGTCTTGTATCATGTGGAAGATTTATTTTTTCTAGATATATGTTTAGGTCTTGCCCAAGTTTACAACAAATTGCATGTCCTGATTGTCACTATCCATGAGCTAACTACTCATATTGCAGGTAGCAGGAAGAGCCAATTGAATGAGGCTGCATCTCTTCTTGCAAAGTGGGTGGCAGGGATGGTGCAGATCTTTGGGCTCCCTTTCTCTTCTCCCTACCCTCCCTAAAATATGCTGATTTTCAGACTGTGTCCCTCAGATCTGCCACTTGCTTGGGGCTTAGTGCTTAATAAATCTAGTTCACATAAGGACAAAATCTATGCATTAGAGGCTTATTTTTCCCCTTCTCAGACTAAATCTGCTTTATTGGCCTTCTCATTTCAATGTACCAGTTAATACTATATAAGATCCTATTTTTTAGGCACTCCACTCAATGTACATTTTTGTCTTTAAGAAAAAAATGAGAAGGTATACAGACATGCCTCCAGTTTCTCAACTGACTTTGTCAGCGGAGCTATACCAGTTTATATCATAGATGATCTGGCCCAAATACAAAAATTCTTCGCTTCTTAGAAGCGAAAGAATGTCCATTTTTTAAAATTCTAATTGTTCTTGTACAATCTGAGATACTGTATGTATCAAGAATATATAACACATGCATTTATGTGGAAAACTGAATGATATTCCATATGAAAATTGCCAAGGAACTTGATCTGGATGAAATTTCTGGCATTTGAGGGGAAACTAAACACTTTTTTTCATCATAGCAATAGTATTAATAGAAGTAGTTACTGTAAGTAGACTAGTAACATTAGATGTAAAGCCCTGAAAAAGCATATAAAAGTCTACCTACTGGATTTAATCATATTGGACCAAATCATGTTTTCATTCACATGTAAGGAATTGATTAAAGTTAAAGCATATGCTTAGGTCTGATTGAAATTAGGGCTGTCAAGCAATTAAAAAATTGTGATTAATCATGTGATTAATCGTGCTGTTAAATGAGTACGATTTATTTAAATATTTTTAGATGTTATCTACATTTTCAAATATATTTCAGTTACAATACAATACAAAATGTACAGTGCTCATTTAATTTTTTTACAAATATTTGCACTGTAAAAAAACATAAATAGTATTTTTCAATTTCCCTGTTACAAGTACTGTAGTGTAATCTCTTAATCATGAAAGTTGATCTTACAAATGTAGAATTGCATACAAAAAAAGCTGTTTTATTTTTTAATACAATCTAAAATTTTAGCGCTTACATGTCTGCTCAGTCCTACCTCTTGTTCAGCCAATTACAGACAAACAAGTTTGTTTACATTTGCAGGAGAATTCTGCCTGCTTCTTGTTTACAGTATCACCTGAAAGTGAGAACACCTGTTCTCACGGCACTGTCTTGGCCCACGTCTCAAGATATTTACATGCTACATGCAGTAAAGATTCATATGTTGCTTCAACCACTATTCCAGAGGACATGCATCCATGCTGATGACAGGTTATGCTTTGTTTTGAAACAGTGCGGACCAATGCATGTTCATTTTCATCTGAGTTAGATGACACAGTCAGAAGATTAGTTTTCTTTCAGAAAAGAAAATCAAATGTGTACCATAGTTTCCATGTCGCAGTGTTGCTTTTCGAAGACATCAGAAAGCATGCTCCACTCCTCATTCCTCTCAGATTTTGGAAGGCATTTCAGATTCTCAAACCTTGGATTGAGTGCTGTATGTATCCTTAGAAATCTCACACTGGTACCTTCTCTGTGTTTTTTGTGAAATCTGCAATGTAAGAATTCTTAAAATAAATGTGTGCTGGGTCATTATCTGAGACTGCTATAACATGAAATACATGGCAGAATGCAGGTGAAACAGAGCAGGAGGCACACAATTCTTCCCCACAGATATCAGTCACAAATTTAATTAACTTATTTTTTTAATGAGCATTATCATAAACAGATAGTGAAGGGTTGATGTCTCTTTTACCTGTAAAAGGTTAAGAAGCTCAGTGAACCTGGCTGACATCTGACCAGAGGACCAATCGGGGGACAAGATACTTTCAAATCTCTGTGGAGGGAAGTCTTTGTGCTGTTTGTTTTGTTCGTTGTTTACTCTTGGGGCTAAGAGGGATCAGATGTGCACCCGAGGTTTCCCCAATCTTTCTGAAACAGTCTCTCATGTTCAAAATAGTAAGTACTAGCTAGAAAAGGTGGATTAGTCTTATGTTTGTTTTCTTAACTTGTGAATGTGTATTTTGCTGGAAGTATTTTTACCTCTATTTGCTGTAACTTGAATTTCAGGCTCGGGGGGTGGGGGGTAGTCCCTCTAGTCTATATGAGCTGAATACCCTGTAAATATTTTCCATCCTAATTTTACAGAGATAATTTTTACTTTTTCTTTCTTTAATTAAAAGCCTTTCTTTTTTAAGAATCTCATTTTTTTCCCCTTGTTTAAGACCCAAGGGGATTGGGTCTGAACTTACCAAGGATTGATGGTGGGAAAGGAGCAGGGGGAAGGTTAATTCCTCTCTGTTTTAAGTTCCAAGGAGTTTGGATCAGTGTAGTCTCTCAGGGTAGCCCAGGGAGGGGAAAGTCTGGGAGGGGGAAAGGAGGGGGGATGGTTTATTTCTCCTAGTTTTAAGACCCAAGGGGTTTGGGTCTTGGGTTCCCCAGGGAAGGTTTTGGGGGAACAAAATGTACCAAACACTATATTTTGGCTGGTGGCGGCGCTATCAGATCTAAGCTAGGAATTAAGCTTAGAAGGGTACATGCAGGTCCCCACTTTTTGGATGGTAAAGTTCAAAGTGGGAAAAATACCTTGACAAGCATCATCAGCATGGAAGCATGTCCTCTCTCTGGAATGGTGACCAAAATGTGAAGAAACGTGTGAATGTTTAGGATATCTGACACGCAAATACATTGCAATGCTGGATACAAGTGCCATGTGAATGCCTGTTCTCACTTTCAGGTGACATTGTAAATAAGCAGGCACCACTGTCTCCTGTAAATGTAAACAAAATTATTTGTCTTAGCAATTAGCTGAATAAGAAGTAGGACTGAGTGGATTTGTAGACCGTAAATATTAAATGGGGGGGGGGGTTAGTGCAGTTATGAAACACAAATAATCTATATTTGTAAATTGCACTTTCATGATAGAGATTGCACTACAGTACTTGTATGAGGTTAATTGAAATACTATTTATAATTTTTACAGTACAAATATTTGTGATAAATAATGTAAAGTGAGCACTATATACTTGGTATTTGGTGTTGTAATTGAAGTCAATATATTTGAAAATTTAGAACATCCAAAAATATTTAATACATTTCAATTAGGATTCTATTGTTTAACAGTGTGATTAAAACTGATTAATCAAGATTATTTTTTTAATTGTAATTTAAACCCTAATTTAAATCAATTATTGTGGTTGGTTAGGAAAGGACTACCTGGCTCTTGGTTAGAGAAATGCCAGGAAGGGGATTGCCCCAAAACTAAATTTAAAAATATACTTGGGGATTTTCTTGTTTTAGTCACTCCTAAGTAGATACATGAAACTAAGTGCCCAGGATTACCATGTCTATGGTAAACTCCTTTTCATAAAGTGGGAGTTACATAATCATTCACACAAGAAAATGGGTCCTTAATTAATTACTGTACCTGATCAATGCAATTTGAAGTTTGAGTTAACTTTTTTTCTCTTGTGATTTTGTTTTTATGATGACTGTGCTGCATCTTAAGGGTAGGGTGGGAGGCAGCATTGTCTCATTTGCCAGGGAAAGGGGTATACCCAGGGTGAAACTAACATTCAACACTTACAAGTACAGAGGCTGGTTCTGGGCATCCGGAAGGGATGGGCCCTCTGATGGAAGGGGTGGGAATGGGGCTTAGAATCCTACAGCCAGCCTGCACTGCCCGGAGCTCCAGCAGTGATTTAAAGGGGCTGGGGCTCTGGTCACTGCTTGGCCCTTTTTTAAATCACTGGTCCTGAAGCAGCTGCCCCTTTTGTGCCTCACCTCCACCCCTAGAGGCAAGGGGTGCAAAAGAGGCAGCAACATTAAAGCACTGAAGTGCTTTAAGCAGGTTCCTTAAAGCACTGCCACAGCAGCGCTTTTACATCAGTTGTATAAGGGCCAGTACCAGTGGCTACTCTTTACTGGTACATTGTACTGGTCCATACCTGCTTACTTTTACCCCTGGATATACCTCTTTAAGGACAGAGGCCTGGTTGCTGCTACAGAGCATCAGCATGAGGATGCTGACTTCCTCCTCCCACACACAGAGGTGACCCAAAGATTCAGGAAAGAATACGTAAGTGCAAACTGGGCAGGTGAAGCCCTCTTTCACCTGGACCAAGCAGAGCAGCACCTGCCCTTGAAACTGGTGAAATTAAGGCTTGGTCAGGATCCACTGTGGGCATTCTGCAAACCACTCCTTTCTTGGAGGGGGAGACTGGGAAGGACTCTTCCTTCACCACCAGATTGGGCAAGGCATTGTGGGGCCTTTTGACTCTCACACAGTTGAGTGCGAGTGGGGGCTTAGGTTGGGTGAGCATGGAGTAGGATTTAGGCTATGATGTCGCCATGCATTCTGTAAGCAAGGGGCAAGATGTCCAGTGCAGGTACTCCATAGGGAGGTGATTAGTGATCAGATAAATAGTTTGGTAAAGGATTTAAAGGACCAAAAATGGTGCTCTGGGCTCCTATGACTGGCACAGCAGGAAACTAACCATTCAAAAGGGGAGCTGGTAAGGTCCCAGCAGTGGACTGGCCGGGGACCAGGATGGAAAAGGGGCATGGAGGCTAATGGATGCCCCCGGCAGATATTGAAATATTCATGGTGTCACCTACATTCTATGTGCAGGGTACTCCCAGACAGTTGATGAAGCTGCTGCCTGTTTAAACCACATCCAGTGTGTCCTGTCCTTCTGGTATAGCTGGACAGTTTATCAAACACATTTTATTACTTAAAAATAAACTCTAGCTATGCCTTTAGTTCCTATTTAAACCTATGGGAGCTTTAACAGGTGGAGGATCAGCACTTGGTCCCAGAAAACTTCAAAAGTGATTCTACAGTGACATTTTGAAGGCTGCAATGCTATCATTACTGGTGTTTCTCAGTTCTACAACATCTCAGCTGAGTCCTGAGCACAAGATAGATGTTGACCACCTGAGGCAGCAAGCTGGATATTCCCCGAGAACTTCTATTCCTAAACTCCATTGAGCTGTATTGCATATCTCTTGATTTTTGTTAATTAAAAATAGTTTCAGTGCAGTAAACTGCTTGCTAATGGCAAACTTTGCATAACAGCACTCAGGTGACTGCTTCATATAATTGGAACATTTGATACACACACACACACACACACTCTGCAGTGTTTATTTTTATTTATATATATGTATATAATATGTATAATAGTGTATATTCTGTGTATTATTATTTTATTATATATAATATAATAGTCAGTATTACTCTGCATGTAGATATTCAGAGATCAGGCAGAGACTTGATCAAGAGTTGTGCTGTACTGAAGGAACATTATCATTGGTTCCACGGTGGATACTGAATATACTTCAAGATTAGGGAAGACAACTGAGAACTAAGCTAACCTCAGAGTTCAGTTCCAATCAGTTTAATTGCAGCTCCTTTTCTGGGATCAGAAGAGGCCACCTTATAGTGATCAGTATTGTCATTTGCGATACAAGCATACACTTTATTCATCCTTTCTAAAGCTGTTTATATGTTTGGATTAGGATTCAGAGCCTACTATTTTTTGCAACCTATTTAGGAAATATTTACTCTACATGTTGCAGTCAGTGACTTTATAATTCATGTAATGCCAATGCCATTCTTGGGCTAGATGAAATCCAGTGCTGATGGACGTTTAAAATTGTGCCTTTTTGCTCCAGAAGAACCCATTCCATCCTCTGTGGGGTCCAAACTGAAGGGTATCAGGCAGTGTTTTTACTCCATACTTTGCCTTCAGCATAGAGCTGGGGACTTATTATTTTAATGAAACATATCTTTTCGATTAAATAGAATTTTGGAGTGTGTTTTGGTTCAAAAAAAATCTGGTTTCTATTTGGGGGAGGGGCAGGGAAATCAATTTTTGATAACCAAAAGAAAAGTTATGGTTTTTGTTTTAAATTTTACACTTCAGTCCTGTCTGTTTCTTGGGAAAACTCTGTAGTGTTTCATTTTCTTTTTGTCATCACAGCTGTCCCCATTCTGGTACACAATACTAGACCTGTAATGGTATTACTTAGTCTCTCGTGGTTGTGAATAGGAGTAAAAATCCATAGCCATTGACTGAAAATGCATATTTTAAGACACAAACCCATAAAACCACCTGTTTATATAAATCAGTTTATATCACATTAAATACATTTTTGCAGCATTAACAGTAGATAATATATTTAATTTGATTTAAAGTTGTATATTTCATTTGAGGGGAATGCAGCTTAGTGACTATTGAAGCAACGCTAACTTATAAGCTGCTGTGACCACCAAGGTGGTTTTAATTTTAACCACCAATGGTATGAGGGTGGGTGAAAACATTGTTAAGAGTACTAGCAGACTATTTTGCTGAGCTGAGGCTGCAAAAAGATAAAAGCAGTTAGTTTTTGCCATTACTATTTAGAGTCAATATGCATCCTAGAGGAGTGACAAATTAGTCATTGAATGCTATGCCAGCATGTATCTCATCTTTCATTACTATACTTGCCTGCTGTTTTTACGCTGTCGGAAGTGGACCGCCCACTGAAATCCATAGCAATATGGAAACTGGGATAATTTGAAAAGTTATTTTGTTCTATGATATTCCATAGAATTATTACCGCTATCTTTCTTAGAAATAAACTATTATGAAACCTACTGATTTGCAATGCTCAGTTTTCACTTCTTGCATGATTCTGAGCATTTAAATTCATTTCTATGAAAATGTGGTTACAGACATTCAACCCCTATCTTTTATGTGTAGAGGGATCTATAAAATAAAGGGTTACTGGGATCATGGGGGTGAGGAGGGGGGAAGCTAGATCATGTTCATTCTCACTTGCTTTCTTTTTTGGTCTAATTTTTATATATGTAAAATTGAAGGGTGAAATCCTTTTCCCCCAACTTCAGTGAGGTCAGGATTTCACCCACATTGTCTGATCTGGGTGAAATCCTTTGCAGATCTGGCCCCTAGCATTTGAGGGTTTGTGTGCATGCCCCTCATTCAGCACTGTAGATGTCAGGGTTAAAAAGCACCCTCTAATTGACCTTCAGTTTCTAACACTAAGCACATTCATTAAATCTGTGAAGTAGTTGGTAAGAGGTCAACATGTATTTGTGGAGGCAACATGTATTTGTGGAGGCAATATTATTTTGTACAGTTATAAAGTGAGCTCCATATAATAGCCTTATTGACCTCTCAGTAGATGCTGTTTCCTCAAGTAAAATGGCCTTCAGTGTGTTTTGGAACAGGAACTTGAGCTAGCATTTAGCCTGAGGAACTGTACTAAAGGATCAGGCATAATGGAAACTGTACCTCTATGACCACTTGAAACTCCAGCATGACCTGCCACTCACCTCCCCTTGCTTGAGATGAGGCTGGCATGGGAGGATTCACTGGCTATTTTAACCTGCTTTAAAACTACTTATTACCTCTTATGTTTTAACTGATCAGAAAATACATTACTCTACATTGTGTTCATTGTGCTAGCTTTATAATGAACACTATTGCCAGATTTTTTTAAAAAAGAAGTCATTTTAGTTTAGTTTGAAAAATGTGTAGTTTATTTCCCCACTGCTCCATTTTAACTCAAATAATATTTGATAAGGGACATGTCAGCAGATTGGGGAAGGTTGATCTAAGTATTAAAGGAGATTTTTTTCCTACTGAATTTTGAACCTAGAGATTACAAGCAGTGAAGATAACTTTTTAAAGCAGTGTTAGAGCACCATAAAAGAAATGATGGTGTCCAACTTCACACCACTCTACAATTTAAGCCAAAAAGAGGACTTTTTTGTACTTTAGTGTTGTCAGATTAGTGTTATCAGATGACTTTGTCCTTCACTGGGATTTCACCTGCAGCATAGAAGGGGAAATTGAAACAGCGCTATCACTAAAGCACAAACATAAGAGAAGTCATTAACCTCAAATACCTCTGTCTATTTTTCTACAATAACTTAGTTTCACTGGCAATGAAAATCCCTTCTTCCCACTCAGTTACTATACTCTTTAAAACTGACTTGTTCAAAACTTTCTTGAATTTCTGTAAAATCCTTCTTAAAAGGTATGCAGGGAATATTCCCACGCAAATATATTAAATGTTTAGTAAGTTTCACTTATAAAACACCATTAGTTGGCCACCACTTGATTTACTTAACATCGATTCTGAAAATACAATATAAATGTTAGTGCTCTCTTTAATCACTTTCTTCATATTCCAGTTGTACTGAGCCTAAAGTTTATATAATTATAATCACCATGTTCAATGTAAAAGGGATTTCCCCCTTGCCTTCCATTCCTTAAATTGTTTTTAGATTTCCCATGAGGTACATATTGTGTAAGATAATGATGAACAAGTTTTAAGGTAATTATATTTTAGTAGGAAAGTGAATGTCTTTGAAGTTTACATTCCCAAGAGCCTTTGGAAGAAATAGAAGCTGTGATGCCTTCCTTTACATCAGAGTAGACCATCTGTCAAAAATAAGACAGGAGGCTAGCATATCTTTAGGAACCACAAGTCAATTTTTCACTTAATATATCTGCTTTTGGTTGATTAGAAGATGTCTATAATAGATCATTAACTTTTAATTTGCTCGGGTCAATAAGGTCTGGAGCTTTGTGACTCTGAGCCCTTTTAAATTATGCTATCAAGTTTCAAAACCTGATTAGGCTTAACCCATTTAGGCACCACTAGCTTCTCGGAATCACCAATACGTCTCTAATCAGAAAGCCGCAGAGCAGCCAATCTGCTACTATCAGAAGCCTCAGTGCAATTTTGTGTATTAATATTTCAGAAAGCATGTAGGAACACATGCTCCCTGCTGAGCATTACAACCAGTCAAGCTACAGTAACATCAGAGACTGATCGCCAGTATACCTGTCCAGAAATGCTTACTGCTGTCTCTTGTCTGGCTGTGGATTTGGTTACCAAAGAAGGGAAAATGAAATGACTGATTTGATTTTTTTTTTTTTTTGGTTTGTGAGTGATAAATTCCCATAACTGTCAAGAAAAATGACACTTGGTTGTATTTTTTCCAGGAAAAAAAGAAATTGTTAACATTTAAGTTTTTGTGCTGCTGTTATGGGTTGAGTTTTACAAAGCCTTTCTTTCATTCTCTCTCCTCCCCTTATAAATTTTTTAATGTAGTTTATCTGAAATGCTTCAAATATATAATTATCTAGAAAATATCTCTGCACTTCAGAAAAGGATTAGGCCTTCTGTTAATATCTTGGATGTCACTGTGAGAGCCACTGAGAAGGCAGATGGGTGGACTAGGAAAGGAAGAAATAGAAACAGACTTAAGTATAAACAAATCTGATTATGAATGAAGAAATACTAGCAATTGTCACAAGGAAAATCTTCACACAGAAGGGATACAGTATATTTTGAAAACTAGAATTGTTAGTTACTTTCTTGGCAAAATCACAACGAAGGACAGGTCTAAATTATAAATTAGATCTAGCTAGGTCACTCGGGTGTGAAATCCACACTCCTGAGTGATGTAGTTAAGCTGACCTAATTCACCAACTAGACAGTGCTAGGTCGATGGAAGAATTCTTCCATCGACCTAGCTACTGTGTCTCAGGGAGGTGATTATCTACACCAACAAGAGGGGTTTTCCCATTGGCATAGGTAATATCTACATTGAAAGGCTGCAGCTGTGCTGCAGTAGCATTTCAGGTGTAGATAAGTCCTAAGTATAGTTTGGCTTTATTTTATTCGGAATAATTATTTTCTGAAAAGACAAGATTTGAGGTTTCTATTCACTTGCCAAAAACTTCAATATTTTAGGTTTAACACAGCAGATGAAGACCATAAACATGGCTTTCGAATGAAAAAGGACCGCAGCAATTTAAGAATAATATCTATCTCCTGTGCAGCACTTTTCTTCTGTAGTTCTCAAAGCGCTTTGCAATTTTAATGCATTTATCCTCGCAACACATTCTGCACATCCTTTACACTTTGTAAACGGGCACTATCAATTTAATAGCTGTGTTGTTGAACACAAGAACTCTTTGCTTCTTTAAGAAGAACTTGACAGTTGTCCCTACCCAATGGTGACTATGTATAGCTATATTGGGCACTGTATATCCTAATGTTTAAGTTGCCCTCCATGTTATTTAGTACATGGTTTTATCACAAGGCAAGGTAATAGCATTCCCATCTCTTCTAATTTTATTGCAAGTCTCATATTTTTTGTTTACTTAAAGCCTCAGCTCTTGGAGTCAAGTAGTTATAGGAAAATCTCAATTTCAATTTAAGTTTTCACTCTAGGAAAAATTTAGAAACACACACCTTTAAAGGCTCCCAGAAGACACATAACAAGAACCCCACGATAATGTACTTACAAATAATTTTTAAGCAATTTTTTTTCATGGTCTGACATGATCTTTTTATTTTTTTTAATTTAGGGTTAGTAATATTGTGATCTACCCCAAATTCTGCATTGTCAGAGTGTGGGCAAGAAAGAGCTAACTGTATTTTCAGAAGTATTTTCTAAAGTGGTGATGAACTTTATTTAAATTCTAGAATATTTAACTCTATTTCATTTTATTTAGAAACTTGTAAATTACATTTCTGACTCTCTTGTGTGTGTTTTGTTTTTTCTATAGGCAACTTTATAAAGAAGCTTAAAAGGAGAACAATTTTATCACTCTTTACCTCTAATTTCTAATAAGACTAAACAGCCTCTGGAAGGCAGGGCTGTCCAGAGGATTCAGGGGGCCCGAGGCAAAGCAATTTTGGGGGCCCCTTCGACTAAAAAAGTTGCAATACTATATTTTCGTGGGGGGCCCCTGCAGGACCCAGGGCCTGGGGCAAATTGGCTCACTTGCCCCCTCCCGCCCCCAGGCAGCCCTGCTGGGAGGCTGGTCAAGGTTTCATGAGCCCAGCTATGTCAGAAGATACACTGGTGATAGCCTTGTGAAATATTGCATTTCATTCTCTACTCAAGTCAAGGCAAGACCATTATCTTACCTACTGGAGTAAATATAACTCTGCTTATAGCACGTGTCTTGGTTAAAGGATAAATTTTCTGTTTATGCTGACATTCATTATTTACTTATGTAAGTGAGAAAATCACCTACCATGTTGCTTTATTATTACTAAAGACCAAATATTTGTACAATTTGAGTTTCTTAGAATTATAACCAACTCTTTCTGTTAACTTTAATGGGACTCTCTAGAAAGTATCTATATTTCCTTTCTGAACTCCTATTCTACGAGCTTATAACTTGTTTGTAAGTGATGCCAAGCTAACATTTAGAGTACAAACATCTTGATCTGGGAATTTTAAAAAGAAAAAATTTCAAAATATAATGAAATCGGATGTTTTGAAGTTGCATATATGTAAATGTGGGGGCAGGACTCTAAGAAATGTTGGCTATGGCCTCATGGGCATATGTATAAACACTGCAAATGACCAGTGCATAAATTGTAAATTTATAAAATGTTAGTCCATATTATGTATCTAACCTTTTTCAGTTTTCAGAACTGTCACTCATGTGCTAATCTTATTTTCAATAAGTATATCTCAGTTACAATAACTATAGTCCGTTGTATTACACTTTGATCAGGAAAACTTTCTTCTCCCTGTTCATAGAAACTGGAGATGGAAAAGGTCATACTGGTCAGTATTCCAGTCCTAAGCCCTGCTAATATGGGTCTGATCACTGTAGTATCTCTCTACTAGTGATTAGCATAGTCTAGTCTTGGGAGAGGGGTGGTGGAGAGTGTATTTTAATAACACGTAACCAGCTGAATATAACTGATTCAAATCTTTTACTTTTGCACCAATTTTAGTTAACTTCAGCAGTAGCACAAATGAAGTCTGGTATGTGATTAGAATCAGGCCCCATGGCTCTAAAGTAACAGTTCTGTCCAAAAAGACAGTTAACTAGTACATTTGAAACTAAGATTTCCTGGGAGATTACAATAGTTCAACAGGATTATTTCCAAATGCTTATTCATATATTACATTTTAGTTATAAATTCATGATAATAATTATGGCTTTAATTCATAATGAAACAAACATTTTAAAGAAAACATAAATTGTTTCTGATTTTTATGGCATTTGGCTAGAAATAAGGCCTCAAATCTCAAGGAAAAATGTAATTTACACAAATCTGAATTTTATAGTGTTTGTCATAGAGTAATTATCTTTGCTTGGATTAGTAGAAAAGTAATCATCGAGACGTCGGAGGATTGTGTTAGAACAGAGTGCTCACTTTTATCTGACTTCAAATGAATATTTACATGTTTTTCATTATTTGAATAAGGAAAGGAGAAATAGTTAATGGCATACTATTATCTGCTGCTTTTTGTAGTAGTGTTGCTAGTCATCATTTATTTTTTAATGCTGAACACATGAAAATTGTATTTAATTATTCACTAAGGCATAAGGGCTTGTGTACACTTGAAAGCTAATTCAGATTAAGGTAGAAGGCGTATATTTAAAACACAATATATCTTCCAGAATAACTCCATATGGACTCATTCTGGAATAAGATTGTCTTGCTCCAGTTCATTTAAGCTTAGTCCAGTGGTTCTCAACCAGTGTTACATGTACCCTGGGGTATTCAGAGGTCTTCCAGGGGGCATATCAACTCATCTAAATATTTGCCTAGGTTTACAACAGGCTACAAAAAAATCACCAGCAAAGCCAGTACAAACTAAAATTTCTCATAGACAATGACTTGTTTATACTGCTCTATATATTATACACTGAAATTTAAGTACAATATTTATATTCCAATTGATTTATTTTATAATTATATGGGAAAAATGAGAATAAGCAATTTTTCAGTAATAGTTTGCTGTGTCCCTTTTGTATTTTTGTCTGATTTTGAGATCAAATAGTTTAAGTGAGGTGTAACTTGGGGGTAAATGACAAATCAGACTCCTGAAATGGGTTCAGTAGTCTGGAAAGGTTGAGACACTGGCTTAATAACCAAAACAAGGCACTCATATTCCTGAATAAGTGTCACCGCAGCTATTCTAGAATACTTCCATTTATTTATTCCTCAATAACTCCATGTGTAGATACAGGAATAAGATGGTTTATTCCAGATCTGGACCTTAGCGTCCAAAATATGGGTGTTAGCATGAAAACCTCCAAGCTTAGTTACCAGCTTGGACCTGGTAAAGCTGCCACCAGCCAGGAATCTATACAGTGCCTGGCACACTGTGGTCTCCCCAAAACCTTCCCTGGGGGACCCACAGACTCAGATTCCTTGAGTCTCACAACAAAGGGGAATAAACCATTTCCCCTCCCCGTCTTCCCCTCCAGGTGCTCCCTCCCTGGGTTCCTGGAGAGAGATACAGAAGCAAGCTCCCTGAATCTAAACAGAGGGACTCCACCCTCCCTGTTTCCAGTCCTGAAAAACAGAAGTACCGAGAACTAATCTCTCTTCCCCCCTCACCCAGAGGGTATGCAAAGTCAGGCTTAGTAAATCTAACACAAAGAGATTTTCCCCCTGACTTCTTCCTC